>NC_134826.1:93767926-94073950 GCF_004210375.1 Tachypleus tridentatus
AGACCTGATGCCTTCAGCAGTTTTAAAGTGTTGTTTACTTTTAACAGGTAGGCACACAAATATTTAATGACGCAAAAGCTGTAAATCACATAAAAATAATACCTTACTACCTAATGAAAAATAATATCTACCCAAAGAATAAAATCAGAACATCTGTGGCATTCCTCTCGAATGTTGCAAGAAATACATTGGGAAAACATCACGCTCTTTAGGAATAAAACGCAAAGAAAAACAAGGTCTCATGCATAGAGATAAATTCCAGACATCTCCCTAACATATCATCAGTATGTAACAGGTCGTAAACTACTGTGGAATGAAATTTTCCTACTACACACACCCAAAACGAAAAAGTAAAGAGACTACTTAGAAATTACAGAAATCATCAAAATGAAAGATATTTCACTAAATTGTGATAATGGTACCAGCAACGGATATCATATTTAACAAGATTTATTCTGTCTACACAATTGACCAGATTTGACCTTTAACTGTATTCGGTCACCTGCTGGCATTATTTCCCTCTGACTTAATCCTTTTGCCTTCATAACGTTATATAAACTGTGATTAGCTTAGTATTAATCATATTTAAAGAAGACAGACCAATGTTCTGTCGAAATATGTAGTATGTTCTACTATTAATAAAAAATTTTTCTTGTGCTTATATATCGTTGTGTGCCTACCTATTGATTAGCGTTATATGCTTCCTTCCTCAAGTAGTTTATATTTTTGAATGTTGTTTTAAATTAACCGAGTTTTCAATAAAAAGAGAAGACATTTATTGTCACATTCTCTTCGCACCATTAACAATACTCAATTTCTTTATCTTTAAAACAGTTTGTGGGCTGGAACTAAAAGTCATCGGGGAAATTTATTTAACCATAGTTTTTCTCAGAACAAAAGTCAGCAGAGATTTCTTAACGCAGTAATTTTTCATTTTGGGGTCAAAGTTAACGGGAAATTATCTTAAGATAAAAGTCAGCAACGATTGTTTACCCTAATGATTCTTACTGAGACCAGTGCTAATAGATTCTTTAAGGCGAAAATCTTTGTTAAGGATTCAAAATCGGTAAGGGATTTTGTTATGCTAATTTTGCACTTTGAGGCTACTGAAAACAACATCTTAACCGCCTGAACCGTGTCAATCTTCCAGAACGAGCTGAACTACATACACGTATATGTGGAATAACGTCACCTGGCTGATTAAAAAGAGTCGATACTGCACAACTGCGGGTGTCAGCCTTTATTGCTACTGCTAGTTACTAATCAGTGGATCTAAAATATTTTATGTTTAGATTCTGTAGGCTACATAATGCGTTTCAAATACCCTGTTTTGTACTTCAACATCCAACGAACTAACCATACATATTTATTTTCTGTTACAAGTATTGTTTAAAAAGTAATAAAACCGACAACCTACGAAACAAACTAGGTGCCGCCATCTCGTGAAGCACTACTATTTTCAGTCTGTTTGACAGGTAGCGCCATCAAGCCTTTGTTGTTTTTTGAATAAATGAAATAGTTAAACATTTCCACTAAAATAAATACATTTTTAAATATAAGTTTTTCCTGAAAATAAAGATAAAATAATAGATTGCTTAAAGATGTCAATGCTTTATTTGATTGTATGATTATTAGTATTTCACTACTTGTAAAATAGTCTAATATCCGTGACATCACTTTTAGCTCAGGTAAGAGACGAACGCCCTAATAAACTTTTTTCTTCTGGTAATTACTCTGGCCTTTCGTCTTCAACACATTTATTATTTTAGGTTATCATGAGAAATATGAAGTATTTTTCAAGTGAAACAAAAAGAAATAGAATAGTCGCACATTCGACACGTAGTCGTTACGTGTCAGAAACCAGATGTATACTACCTTTGTGTAATGGTTACCGGCGCTTTTACATCATTTCGAAATGTGTAAATTATGTGGTGCACAAGTAGCAGTCGTTCTGAGTGCAGAATAAGTGTTTCATCTTGGGCTCGCATATACATTAATTTATCAGTTTTCACAAAAGTTAATTTACAGAATCAAAACTAATAGTTGAGCATCTTGTTGTCAAATAATGATCATTTCTTTTGTGAGGTGAGTGTCTGCCTTCGTTTCATTGGAAAAAAACGTTCTAATCAACAGGCGAGCTCGTGCTTAGTGCACGGGTTTCGAATAATTGTTCATTCCATATATGGAGAAACAACATACGAAATACCTACTTTTGTGTAGGCTCCCTTGGCTAACCTGTTGACACATTCTACGTCACTAAACTTCTTCATTGGCGTGTGGAAATCGTAGTGTGTGAACGCTTTGCTCTGTTGCATCTGTTTGTGGTTTGAGCTGGTGTAATACACATTTTCGGCACCAGGGTGCGTGCTTGGTGGTCGGTAGTTTTTACGGTGTAACATTTAAGTTGTTCGTACTTCAAATAATAATGTTCTGTCTGCTGCAGTAGAGATCTGTGTGCGCTGTTTTCTTTGTTGAGAAGACGAGAAATTGTTTTCAACGTGACTTCTATAGCAGGTAACTTTTAAGTAAGTAGGAAACGTTGAAATTAACGTAGTACAAATATACATTTTTCCCCCATAATTTCAACTATCAATAGGTGGCAGTATTTCACTTGGAATAATCGTAAAATCTTAATTCGACTGGTACGCAAGAAAATAGTAATAATAAAACAGTTGTAACGTTATAAAACTTAAATGGTTAAATGGTGTCTGTTTAATTAAGTAATAATACTTTTTAATGAGTTCTGTAATCTGAAGTACTTTATAAGCTTTACTGTTATATTTGGTGAAAGCTTCAATACTATTCTTAATTTCTAAGAGATAAAAATACTGAATACTTGTTGACAGTTGGAGATGGGTGGGGATGAGTTTTAGAAGGTAATACTTCAATTGCTATGAAGGGTACTATTTGAAATGGGGGTTCTAGAAAGAATAGCGTAGTTTGCTATGCCAATAAATCAATTAGTAATGTAATAAAGGCAATCTTAAAATTAATTATAGTGTTTATGCCTTTATTATGTTAAAAACAATTCTAAATAGATTCCGGAACTGGAAATATTCTATATGAATTACGCACTTCATCAATAATCAAGTAGCGTGAATTATCACCTTTTAAGTAGTAGATAAAATTTATTCCCTCGTCTATGCGATCCTTCGGGTAAATTAAGCCAGAAGAAATGTGTGTATACAATATTGAAACTACAGTTTTTCGTGATTAATCTCACAACCTCTTATTATAGACAATTGTTTTACTAACAGTTTCAGCATTATTATTTTCTTATAAATTACAGCTTTTACAGTTTAGAGGAATGTTTTTAAATTTCGTACTTGAGAATAATTGCACCAGTGATCGAGACGTCGTATCTGTTTTAAAAAGTTTTGTTTCTACTGTAGAAGCTGTAACATGTAATAAAATAATACTTTCAATTTTTACATCATTATTCGATGGCTTTTGTCGTAACTGACTATACCGTGTACACCATTCAATACTATTGTGCATAATAGTGTTTCTTCAGCAGCTCTACACTGTCGTATTTGCTTGTTCTGTTGTTACTTAACAGTTCCAAATAGATACGTGTGATTCTATGCTAGTCATCTTGTTTTCGGTAGTTGTTGCATGCCTATTTTAATGTGACTAGCAAAAATACTTACCCTCCGGGCGTGTACAATTGGTAGTTCATGCGGAAGGCTATTACGCCTGCAGACGTTTCTGTAATTGTTTGAGCTCTAGAACAATCTATTCATACTTGACATTCCATAATGTTCACCATCCATAAGGAAAAAAGATTTTACTGAAATTTTAAATTAAAAATGAGCTGTCATCACACCATTACATCACAGAGTAGGTTTTATTGAAGTATTTCTTTGTAGACGCAGTTATCAATAAAAGTACCTTGCTTTTCTGTTGCAGCATGCATAAGATTTTCATTAACGAAAAACAAATAATTTTAATTTTTTTATTGTTTTGTATTTAAAAATTATTCATTCTTTAATTTTTATTGATTAAATTTGAAACTTTCCCATTTTTCTTTGTTTTTATTAGTTAAATCTAAAACATATCATTTCTGGGGAAATTTAATTCTTTTATTTATTGCTCAGTTATAAAACTATTGTCTAGTTATAAAAAAATATTGCACAGTTATTATTGGTGATGATCGGAGCGGAAGTTTCCTACATCCGAGTTTTTGAACGTATGCACTGCAAGCTTTATTATAATAAGATGTTTGATAGTTTTTTGACATCTGTAACTTCGTTTTGACAATTGTTGCTGGTGTGTTTTAAAATTAATGTTGTGGCTGATATTTGTTTCGTAATTCTTTAACATTGTCATGTTTGACAATTTGATTGAGATGTGTATATGCTTGTCCTCACTATTAATAACTTAAAATACTCTAGGTGATTGAATAACATGTTACGTACCGTCACGATTAATTACTTATTATCTTTCAGTAATCTAACTGGTTATTTATTTGTTTGTCGATTTCTTTTAGCTGAGGGAGTAAGGAATAAAAGAATATATTAGGTCTCTGCATATCTTTCCGTCACTAAAATTCACATTTTGGTAAAGAAAATTATTTAATAAATGTTTAACAGTTATTTGACAAATACAGATTCGTTTATGGCAGTTATTTCTTATATAATTGATTTTGTTGCGTTTTGATTGCTGTAGTTGTGCGAAGAAAATTATTTAATAAATATTTAACAGTTGTTATTTGACAAATACAGATTCGTTTATGACAGTTATTTCTTATATAATTGATTTTGTTGCGTTTTGATTGCTGTAGTTGTGCGAAGAAAATTATTTAATAAATATTTAACAGTTGTTATTTGACAAATACAGATTCGTTTATGACAGTTATTTCCTATATAATTGATTTTGTTGTGTTTTGATTGCTGTAGTTGAGCGACTTAATAGGTTTAAAATTTGTGTAAAAATAATATAAATTGTATATCTTTATTTCTACATTCTTATTAATTTGTCCACTTTGGATTCAAAATTTAACGTGTGCAAAAATATAATTTTGTTTTACTCTCACGAAACAATGCCCTAAAACCCGAAATAGTCAAATTAAGAAGAATTTTAACAAATATGTAATTTACATGCTTTTTAATCACAATTTTTAGGCCTAATGATTTTGATGTGTTGAGGAATGTTGTTGAACACTTTTAATGGTGTGCTTCTCAGTTGTTGCTCAGAAGCGTAATAATTGTTGAATATAATATTATGATCAGCTTTACAATAGAAATGTTTTTCTTAAAAATTTAAAAATGATGTTTCAGCTAACAGGAGAGGACCATCTTCCAGCTATGCACAATTAACAATATTTACAAATTCAAAGTGTAACAGTAGGGCTCAGCAGCGCACATGTTATGTTATAAATAATTAACATAGATGACAGTAATTATTTGCAAAAAAATATATAACATAAAAATAAAAATATAGTATGAAAATATTTGTTTTATAATTCGTAACGGTAGGAGTTCCGCGAAATGTGTTCAGAGAATTTGGTTTGAATATTTAAAAGAAACTAATCACTACATATTCGAAAATAACATTTCAATTCTAAGAAGTGAAACTGATATAAACAATCAATGAATCAGTCGATTTACCCCTAAATGTGTAGTAGTACACCATAATTTACGCACTTAATTAGATTCGATTTTAAAGTATACGCGAATAAATAAAAACTTAGAATATCCTTAGATATGAATGTCACGTATCATATTTGAAACATCCGTGCTTGTGGTGTTAGAAATTAGTTTCGTGTGCCATAATATTCGAAAACTACTTTCCACCAATTTTAAAGACTACGAATGCATTAAGATTTTGTGACATATGCAGAATTATTTCACTTAAGTTTAGATTGAAAGAAACTTGTTGTCAGTGCCTTTTTACATTTAATAAAGTTTTTTTTTATTTTTGAAACGTTTATGTAGAGTAATAAGATTTAAATATTTAACGATCGTGAGAGTTCAGAAAAACCAAAACCACTTCCATATACGTGTATTCACATCTAAAACCATAAAAAGTTATAAATCATGAAGAAGCATGTCAGTGAAGCTTGGGACTAGCATAAAATTAAACAAGGATTAATATAATTCAAAACTGATCCAAATCTATCCTTCTACCACCAACCGTTTGGCAATATTTGGGAGATGACGTTATCGGTAACGTATTCTCTCACTCAAAGCTTACCTTTTGTATATTATGAGAACGACGCATGCGTTGTATCGTAGGCGTACAATCCACACCCATGAGTGTGATTTTAAAATTCATGTCGTGCAGTAATTGAAAAGTAGAATTAAAGAAACCTGACCCTCCTGGGTAGACAAACATCAATACCCAAATACCCATACAGAGAGAGAGAGAAGAGTCGAAATAACAAGTTTATTTTTCATTTGGAGCTAGAAGGGCACTGATAGAGCAACTAACCTCAAATTAACAACGGAAAATTCATCATCCTAAAGTTGTACGGGCTAACATTCCTCCTTTTTATTTCTATTTCTTCTCGAGTTTTGACCATTTTCAAAATTCCAGTTAACTACCAGTGTAACAAATGTGGCCAATCTGCAGTAGGACCTTTGACCCTGTGTTACAGTTACAAACATTTTCCAGTTTTGAAACTGGGTAGAAACCCAATTTGTAAGAAATTTTGTTATAATAATATAAAATCTTTTCGAGTTGTACTGTTCCAACACACAAATCCACACAACAATTCACACAAGGAGAGTGAGAGGGGGGAGTGAAAGTAATGTGTGCCCCCTAACTTCGGGCAGGTGTAACTATGTGTACCACAAAATGTTAATTTATTCTTGTAGGTAATGAATAATTTATTACTTTTTTCGTTAAAATCTTTGCTTAAATGTTTAGTATATCTCATCAACAACAACAAATGACACATGACGTTAAAATTGGTACACAATTAAAAACATTTTAATCAAGGTCGATCTATGACTAAAAAATTGACTCAACGTTCCGACGTTGCAAAATCATCTTCACGAGTGGGTTGCAAGATATAATCGTGCCTTATTTATACTTTTTGTTTGTTGTTGTTAAATAGGTCAGATGACATATGTTAATGTTTACAATTCCCTCTTAAAACTTTTGTAGAAAAGGTCATTCCTCATTTTTGTATAAATATTGGCCAGACCTTCACCTCTATTTAATAATACATGATTTTTTTTAATATTTAATTAATTCCAAGGATTCACGATTATTATTGGCTACAACACATTTTGGTTGAGCCAGTATTACAGTTTTTTTCCTGCAATACTGTATGTTATATTTCCTGTATTTATTCTGCTAGGGATAAAGTTTAATTTTTTTTATTTCTTACGCATCCTTTATGGTCCATAAAACGATATATTCAATTGCGTTTAATCTGCCAAATATAAATATTCTCATATTCAATTTTATAGATTCCTGTTTGTTTTTTCCTGTTAATTGTATGTTATCTTCAGTATTATCTAAAAATTGCTTTATTTTATTGATTGGTTTCAGTATAGGATAAACTGTTTGTTCTTTTCTGAATGCTTTAAACACTAATTAAAGTGTTATTTTAAATCCCAGTTATGAAAATATTTAAAAGGAAGTTTTAATTTTGCCATGTATTCCACATTTAACTAATAACTTATCTAAAGTGTTTAGATACACTCCTGAAGAGGATGTTGCAATGAGCTTGGCATGGTCAGGTTGTTAAGACACTCCACTCGTGATCTGAGGGTTGCGGGTTCGCATGGCCGTCACACTAAACATGCTCGCCCTTTCAGCCCTGGGGGCGTTATAAGTTACGGTCAATCTCACTATCCGTTGGTAAAAGAGTAGCCCAAGAGTTGGCGGTGGATAGTGATGACTAGCTGCCTTTCTTCTAGTCTTACATTGCTAAATTAGGGACGGCTAGCGCAGATAACCGTCGTGTATCTTTGCGTGAAATTAAAAAAAAAAACAACAAGTTGCAATGTCGAAACATGTTGAGTGAACTTTTTAGTGGTCGTAGTTTGGCCTTAATTAAAATGTTTTTAACTGTGTAGCTATTTTAACGTTGTTTGTTACTTATTATTATAACATTATAGAAAAATGTCAAGAAGTGTTCATATCTTATCTAATTTGCATTATTGTACTTTTATAAAAGGATTGTTAGTTTAAAATATATATTTAGGACTAACTTAAATCTTCAAAGCTGTCCGTACCTTTTGAGAAATAATTGGGCTCATAGCCAAAAATAGTGTTAATAGTGTGGGTAAAACAACTGATGAAAGAATGCACTCAAATATTTATACGCTAAAACGTAAAAAAAAGTATATTTAATCAGCCTATATTCATTAAAAGACTGATTTTTAGTTTCGTTCTAAGTAGATAATTTGTTATGATTGAATGTTAATATTAATTTTCTACATTTTGGACCAAGTATAAGGAAAGTGAAGCTAGTTCCAGACAGCAATTGTGATCAAGTTTAAGAAAAACTAAACTTTGAAAAAAACCCGACAAAAACTAAATTTTTTAGATTAAACTTTAAAACGTAGCACAAAACAACAACAAGAAGACACGAGCTTTAAAAGATTATTAAATATGTCACCGTGTTGTTTCAATGCCCTAATCATCCCTAATGTAATGCTAGCAGAAGAAACGGCCAATGTGACACTAGAGGGCCGAAAGATGTTATACCGCCATGACACATGATGACGGAAGTTGTTTATTACCAGGTGTGATGAGCTCACAGATAGTTAGCGAACTGAGCACCAGAGTGTTGTAGATCAACGAATCTCAACATGTCACAGTAACATAGTTCTATAGTAACAATAAAATTCTTAGAATTAATAACTTATCTAATTTGCATAACGTTTTGTTTACAATTATCAATACCGAAAGTTTTAGTCGCAATTACAATTTAGCTTTTAAAGTAAAACATCAAATGTGGGATACTGTTATGAAGGTTCTATAGATGGATTGTGCTATCAAAGGCCTATAGTCGGATTTTCTTACTAAGAGTAATGTTTGTATAGGCGGATGGTCTTACTAGATGTGTTATATGTGCTTTATAAAGGTGAATGGTGTTTCTGTAGGTGGATAGTGTTACTACAGTCTGGTAGGATTGCGTACAGATTTCAACTTGCCTCAACCTTTGTTTATAGTTCCCATTTATATATTTCTCTGTATTTCATGTGTTTTACAAAGGCAGATCATGCTACTAGGTGATCTGAGCTCACTATGATGATGATGATCTTATTAAAGAGTATCTTCACATGATTGCGTCGTTAGTTTTTACTTCTGGATTTAATTATATGTCCTAAAAGTTACGAGTAAAACCATTATTTTAACGAATCGCTATTATAACATAGTGTATTACTTGTGTTAGTTTTAAAGATACATATCAGTTTGAACGAGGCAAATATTGTAGCATAGACCCCCTTTTTTTTTACAGTTATCAACTGCTTTCTATATAAAACATTTTGCAAATTCATTAGTTACATCTAGTAAGACTATTAACCTATAGTACCTTTGTAACACAACCCATCTATAGAACCTTAGTAACATTCTCTACTTATTGAACCTTGATAACAGCATCCTAGATTTAATGTGTTACTTATAAAGCGAAACTGTAATTGTGATAAAAACTTTTCACTACTGATTATTTAAATACAATGTCATGCAAATTATATAAATCATTCATTGTAAGATTGATTGTTACTATAAAGTTGATGAGATATTCAGACACATTCGTTTTGAACGCCCTCTACTACTTTATCCGTGAACTACCTGTTAGATCATCACACCTGGCAACAGACAACTTCCGTTATTAAGTGCCATGGCGATATGACATTCTTCGGCCCTCTGGTGCCACTTCGTGTAACTATGATGTCACCGCTTCCCTGATATGGTATTTTTCTCTGCTGTCACTTCGTGAATTATGATGTGATCTCCTCTGGTGTGTAGCACTATGTTGTCGTTGTCCCCTGCCTTAGACATCCAATTAGCGTGAAGCAACATTTTGTAGACACAGGACAGTCCTAATTAATTACTATGTAGATTTGTGCCAAATAAAACGAATGATCGCAGTCCTAACGAAATTTTCTGTAATTTATAAAGTGTCAGAAAGGGTGTTTTACTGATTGTTTCCAATACTATTACTTGGTACAGTTAAATATATAAAATAAATATATCAATATGATTCTGTATGTGGACATTACAGAGGCAAATGCCTCATGATATGATCAGAAGAGCAATATAAGATATTGTTCATATTAAGGAAACAACAGCAGCTTGTGTATATGCGTATTGAATTCCCCTACAAGACACGTACACGTTACAGGTTTCATTTGTACGAAGATAATTTCTTAATTTCAAACTTCAACAGAATAAACATAAATGTTTACCGTTTTTTATACAGTTGGAAAAGTATTCATGTTCACAGCAAACGGGTACGTCTATTTTACCTTTCAGTCATGTATTCATGTAATAGAACTACTATAGTTTCGTACTCAAACTGCAAGATTAGTGTTGTTCCTAGACTGTGGGACTAACCTTGAATCTAAGCTTCAGAACTGTTTTTGTAACCATTACTTTGGAACTATTGCTGTTCACAGAATGTATATCTACTCTTGTTCTCACAGTGCAGCTCTAACCTTGCTCCCATGGCTCAGAACTAGTCTTGTTCTCACAGTTTGTAACTAGTTACCACAGTGTGACTCTAAACTTTTTCTTCATGTCAATCTAACCTTATTCCATCATTGTGAATTTTGTCATGCCTTCTTCCCAGTGTATATCTGGCATTGTTCACACTGTGTGACCCTAGCCTTGTTCTTAGGTTACAATATGTTAGCCACTTAGCTTTGAAGAAACCTAACAGTAGATTTCCTGCAGTGTAATTAAGCTATGGAATTTTATTGCAAGTAATTGAATTCTGGTGGACAGAAGTTAATTAGTTGTAATAGAGACAAACACAATAATACTGAAACGTAGTCTAAGCCACACATTTTTCAGATGGTCCGTTAAAAAAAAACGAGGGTGTTAAAAGGAAAATGTGGGTCACAAACATCAGTACAGATGTACACATTTACCTCATCTGTGCCACTTACAAAATGAAACAAACGCAGAAACTTCGGACATGCCCTGCTTTGGTTTATTCGTGAACATTTGGCTCTTGTAATGATGTTTCGGGCTCATTGAACTAAAAACATTCCTACACAAAACAGTGGATGAGTAAACTTAATCACCTATAGGTTTAGCATCAAAACGTTTCTGTATTATCTTCTTGTAGTTTTAGTTGCATTTTATATTGGGCGAATTGTTAAATTATTAAGATCATACGGTATTTGCAATATCAGAAGTTCTCATGTGAATGTGGGGTATGTGGGCTTATGGTACTAAAAATCGTGTTTTGATATCAGAGGTAGGTATAACACAAATAGCCCATTGTGTAGTTTTGGGGTTAATAACAAACAACCTCCATTTTTTTCAACATGGAAGTTGAAAACATTAAAGTGTTAAAAACAAAGTTTTGTTATCTGGCATAGTCACGTTTAATAATTGAAAACTTAAATGGAAGATCACAAAATAATAATTTACTGTTTCGAAACATTGTCAATAATTTACAAATACATCAGAGATTTGAACTCCAGCTGGGTGCGAATTGATGGATAAAAACTAAACCTTTTTTAAAAGACTTGATGACATTGATGTAATAGTTATTTTGATATTTATAAACATGAATATTTTATCATTTGTCTATTAGGCGTCTGATCGAAACTTAAACAGTAAGAAATATAAGTTGGTGTTATTCACGACTATAAAAATTAAAAACATTATTTCAACTTACTGGTAGGCTTGTTAATTAACGTACCGGGTTGTACATCGCAAGAGGTAAAACTTGATCCTCAATTTCATTTGTAAGGATGCTGTAACTTTAAATAAAATTGAATATTATTAAGAGTAGCCACACAGAAATCGGTTGCTACTGACTGGTTAGTCCCTGTATGGTCAGCACTTGTAAATCAGAGGTGGCTATACCTGATTCTTAGATATCTCTGAAGTGGTTGTCTGGCCCATGTATTGCATGCTATATTGTTCAGAATGTCAACTTTAATACAACCCACTGTAATAATTATTTGATCATTGGCCACCAAATACCGATAACCTCAGCTTCTTCGGGTTTTCAAGCCTATTGTAATGATAATTTAGCTATTTGCCACGAAACACTGATAAATTTCAGCCGCAGTAGTGCTTTAAGCCTATTTTGACGAAAATATGATCATTGGCCAGTAAACACTTGCCAACCTTATCCGCTGTATTGTTTCAAGCCTATTGCAATGATAATTCGGCCAACGACCACTAAACGTCGATAAACTCAGCTTTTTTTAGAGTTTCAGGCCTACCGTGATAATAATGTGGTAATTGCCCATCAAACACTTCTCAGTGTTATTATTTGTAATATAGAGAATACTGATTATTTTCTACAATGCACTTTATACTTACCTTAATTTCCATTAGTATTTCTCGCCAGAGCTTTTTAGAGTCTAATTATTATTTATCTCATTCCAGATGCTTTGCTGGCTGATCTACAGAACGCTTCTTGTAGCTTGAACAACGATAGTTCGACTTGCGAAGCAGCGAACCCAAAAGGTAATTACACGTCAGTAAACATGCCGTTCAGCCCAACTTCTCAATCCAGCAAATCTTCTGTAACCACCCAAAGATACAACCTCGGTCCAGGTTCGCAGACCATCACCCACACTATAACCACCCAGAAGTATGACTTCAGTCCAGTTTCTCATGTCACCACCCACACTGTAACAACAGAAAAAAATGACTACCAACATGGTGGAGAGAAATCAGCAGTAAGTGTGAAATATTTAGCTTGTTTTCTCTACACTTTTGTGTATTAATTTGCTTACTGGACAGTCTTCAGAATTAAGGTCATTGCCTAATGCAATACATTTTATACAATTGTGGACGAATCGTTAACAGAATTTCGTGTATATATGCATAATGTATCACTACAATCAGATCTGGTACTCATGAAGGACCTAAGAATCTGAATACTTTACCATACGATGCCTGATCACCCTATTGTTTTCATAATGAATTTGTTAGCCCTTAAAATAAGTCCAAGTAATCATAAATAATTCAGTTTCCACGTTGTAGTTTCTTGTACAAGGGTATGTCCAAAGTTGTTTTCGTTATTGTATCCTAGAGTAGTGTAGAGAATCAGAATTTTTAGGAACTCTTACACAAAAATAGAATGGACTTTCGTATTTGACAGTTAGCTAATAGGTGTTTGTTTCTAAATCGTAGAAATTTTTGTTCTGAACTAGAGATAATACTATCACTTAATTATCACCCTAAAACGCATGTGAATGAGTGAAAAATTCATCTAATGTGACAATATGGCTAAAAGTAGATTCCGCAAGGAGTTTTTTTGGCCGTTTTGGATTTAGACGAGTGTTTTTATTTAGTCAAAGCTGCCAATGTGACATCTTTCAGATTGTGCATACTAAGTAAACTAGGAAGCTACAGCCCGAGCTTGGACAAATGCTTAGGTATCAAACTAGGAACCCAATAGACTTTTCACTTTAAGCTTTGTATGCGTTATAAAGTGACAGTCGCTCACTATTCGGTAGGAATAGGCGCTTTAGCCTGTGGGCACTGCTGACTGTTTTCACAGTTCAAAGTTAGAGGTGATTATGCTTAAGCCGTAGGAATTTTTGACCTGACCGTTTAGTCCATTTCGTGTAAAATATATAGTTCAGGAGAACAAATATAATTCCATCTTATTATAAGAATGCCTAAGGATTTATTCTTTTTCTATGTTTCTGAAAATACTTTAGAATGATCAGAAATATCTCACTTTTACTTTTGTATATCCGTTTAAGATTCAAGTTGCGTTTATTGTTTGTTTGTTTTTTTCAGGACACGTGGTGTACTCCTCAATTCAAATGCAGATTATTTCGCATGTTGTCTTATACATTCACATGTAGGTAGATTGGACTGTAATAATTTCTCTTATATGCAATACTTTATATAAAATCAAGTTTTTATAATTAGCTGGAAGCTCTGTAACCTTGGATATATCGTTACTTTACTATAATATAACTCAAGCAATTATTTTCGAAATTGTCGGGGATGGAGTATCAGGAAGATCATGACAGTTCCCCTCTTAAACTTACTATTACGTTACTGTATCAAGACGTCGATGGGAAAATGTTTTTAGTGTGTTTAGTTAAGAGTGAGGTACTGATATTAGCTCTGATAAAATATTGTAGAATGTAGCTTATGTTTGTAATTTAGACGCTTTTCGAAATTGGTGCTATGGTTCTGTTAAAAAAGTTAAATAACGTGACGAGTGTGGATTTAATGTTTTGAACTTTTTCCAAAGTTTAGGAAACAATTTGAACCCAGTGTTTTTCAGTCAGTTAGCAAAGAATCAGCGCATGATTTAGTCATAATATTTGTTATTGTCAATTCGATAGTTCAATGTTTCAAATATTAAGTTTCTATTTCGACGAATAAATGGAGATGTAAAATTAACAAGTATGTAAAAGTATTCATTTACACGTAGTATATTTATCAAGTAAACCTGTTAGTTTCGTTGGTTTTGGTTTTTGAATTTCGCGCAAAGCTACACAAAGGCTATCTGCGCTAGCCGTCCCTAATTTAGCAGTGTGAGACTAGAGAGAAGGCAGCTAGTCATCACCACCCACCACCAACTTTTGGGTTACTCTTTTATCAACGAATAGTGGGATTGACCGTAACATTACAACACTCCCACGGCTGAAATGGCAGGCCTGTCAGTGAACGTTGGTTACAACTCGAGTTGTTTCCAAACTTTAACATCCCGCGAGCCACTTTTATGAAAATGCCAATATCGTGAACCACCTCCCAAAAAATAAATATTTTCCAGGGAATTTCTCTTTTATCTGAGTGTAAATCATAAAAAAAAACAGTGGAAATGTGAAACTTGTTCTTCTTGTGATATTTTTATTATTCATTATTAAATGTACCCCCTTACCTTTCCATTTCTCCTGAGGAGTCTTGAAGTTCTAATATACTTAATGTGATGGATGCTCGCAAACACTTTTGTTTCCGCTATTGTGGATTTTTTCCCAAGAATCTTTGAAACATTTCACCAACTCTCAAATTGTTTAGGCTCGGCATGGCCAGGTGTTAAGACATTCGACTCGTAATTTGAGGGTCAGGGGTTTGAACCCCGTCACACCACACATGCTCGCCCTTTCAGCCGTGAAGGTGTTATAATGTGATGGTCAGTCGCACTATTCGTTGGTAAAAAAAATAGCCCAAAAGTTGACGGTGGGTGGTGATGACTAACTGCCTTCTCTCTAGTCTTACATTGCTAAATCAAGGACGGTTAGCGGAGATAGCTGTCATGTAGCTTTGCGCGAAGTTTAGAAACAAACAAACAGGTGATATACGAATAAAATAATAAGATAAATAAGAAATTGGAAATGTAAAAACCTGCATATAGAGATCGTCAAAAAAAATCAGTAAATAACGTATATAGTATCTCCAGCCTTCTTTCCTTACTTCTTTTTTTTACGATCCATATGTGTAGGTTTTAATTCCCAATTTTTTATCATGTTTGCTGGCTTTTCTACGCCCAACTACGAGCGAAGAATTACTTGATATGGTAGCTAACTTTATGCATTATAATGCTAATAAATATAGCTAGTAACTAGCTGATAAGGTTTTCATTTCATACAAAATATACGGATTGGCTTCCTAAAGACACCGATTGTATATTGTATATGTTACATTATCCTAATATTCATCTGTTATTGGCTAGTAATTTGTTTCACCCTGTACTTAAGCTTTATAAAGGAACATGTACTTCAATTGGTAACTATAACATCGTTTAAAGTAGAATTATGATGTTTTTTAGCTTCTGTAAAAGACAGGAGAAACAAATCGTCTTTTCATTGTCCCTGTGACCTTCGCAATACTTTATTTAGTATTCTCCGAAAGGTTTAGGTGCAGTACACCAAGCCGTTTTTGTTGTAGATTAGCAAGAGAATGATTTTGAGCGGATTTTCTTTTCCATGTAAGTCTAACATGTATGGTTTTATGTGTATTTTTGTAAGTGTACAGCCTTAGCAGTCAATAGTAAATATTTTAAAGTGTTGTTTGAGCTAAATCTTTACTGTTTAAGGTGCTTTTTGTCCGAACGTCCTATTAGGCTTTCTGTAATTTCTTGCAATCTCTACTAAGAACTACTGTCAAGCTATACTTGATACGATGTTTTAAATTCAGAATGTGAATTATTTTGTATTTTTTTTAATATCCAACATTCTTTCGTGCAAGTTTACTAATAGCAGATAACAAGTTTTACCATTTTTAAGTCAATAATAGTAAGGTGGAAACGACGCAATCGTCTTTTTTCTGAGGTTTCTGTAGCATGTTAAAGGGGATGGTATTTATAGTGAAGCAATAACCTTCCTCTTGTCGTAATTTGGTGAATGTCACATGCGATTAAAATTCAATTACTGAGATTAAATACAATTCCACTATTGAGAATGCTACCCACAACTACAACAATTTCATGTTAAAGAATGGCATACGTGAATACATAATAATCATTAAGAATAATAAGGGTAAATAGTATTGAATACCTGGAATACCACATGCTTCAGTTTTATTATGAGTAACATGTTTGAATACAATTTTAGCTGTAAGGGAATGAAATACGTCTGGTATCCCAAAGTATTACAAATAGCAATTATATTGTATTTACCCGTAATATCTTAGTATTTAATTTGTATTTGTATGAGTTAATCTTAGTAATTACGTTGTACTCACAATCACTATTATATGCAATTAAAGGATTTATGAAGGAATCGTTTTGTGCAGAAATGTAATATTTAGGGTTTATTATAAAATGTTGTTACAATTTATTTTTTAAAAATATAACGGTAAAAGTATAGAGATGTAGTTTTGAAGATGTACGTGTTAATAAACATGTCAATCAACTTTTATTTATTTTCTTATTTCTACTATTAAATCCACTAAAAATTACAACCTATATTTATTCCTGTTAAGTATTGCATAAAATATTAACTTGTGATTTTGTTTTCTTTCATATTAAATACTGACTCGTTTTCGTTTCCCTACCTTTTGAATAAAGGCTTGTGAATGTTTTCTCACTTCTTAAATATTGACTTGTAATTGTGTTCACTTAAATATATTCCACCTTTTCAATCTGAAAATTCTTCTGTGATTAGTTTTGGACTGTTATTATACTAAAATTATGAGATGTGAGTAAACATGACTGTATTGGTCTCTAAATACAAAGACAACATATTGTGGTCTCAGGTATCCGGCTACTAGACACAATATGTTCTGTTGTATCATGAAATTTGAAGATTTTCTATACAGCAAGAAATACTTAAATAGTTTGAATCTTTCACATAAGGTTTCAGATGTGAGCTTTATTCATGTTTAGGAGAAACATACATTGACCCAACGTTTGTGGCCACTTAATCAGGGAAATATTCAGTTTCGCTTATAAAATCCTGTCCCATTTCGGATGGAGGGTTTGTATTCGCTTTATGCGCTATCATTAAAGCACGAGTCTACGAGTCAATGTTCTACAAAAGCTGGTTGAGTTTCTTGAAATATTTAGATAATTAGAGTAAAAACGAAACTGAAGATTGATGCTAATCAATAACACGTGAGTCTTAGTTGTCACATCGTGGCTATATCTCAAAAAGAAAAAAATTCACAACGCTCTGCTGTACGTTTTAAATAAAAGTAATTTATTATTAAAGGTAATTTGATCGCCGTGCGTCCTATGATAAAGTATAACTTTTCTTTAAAATTCTATTAATTTGTAACCCTTCACGAGTATAGCAGCTTCTTTCCGTGAAAGTCAGGGAAAGTGGGAAAACTTTTAAATGTGATACTTAAAATAAACTGAACTTGAATATATATCAATCACTTTGTTAGGATGTGAACGATTGTGTAGAAATTTGCCTGTTATTTTTTGACAGCTAAATTTCTTTAGCGTCAAATTTCAAGATAAGATGAACCAATTTCTTAATTATACTTTTAGCAAAGGCGTCAGTCTCCTTATAGACGTTTTAACCACAGACATACTTTCTACATCTAGTTGAACAATAAAGAGGTTAAGGTAAAATAAGGTTATTTGGCGTTAATGCAGCAGTTTAAGGTGCGGCGACCTAGTAGCCTAAATAGTTGATAAGAGAGAGAGAGAGAGTCACATGTCAGAACCTTAAATTTGTTGTTCATTGCGGTTCTATAAAACGGCTTAGATATAAAATTAAACAGGCCATTCACATGATTTCTAATCGTTGACGAGTTTACATTTTCTTTGACGCGTAATTTTCTTCTGTGTCCAATTTGCCTATATTTTGTGTATTCAGAAATATTTCAGTCTTTCTTTTGTTAATCGTAATACGGAACGAGCTAAGATGGTGAGGAATAATATGTTAACATCGATTGTGATGTCCTCTTCTTCCTCTTCTCAGCCGATTTATCAGAATCAGCAGGTGAGAAAAGAAGTTCCCACAGCGACATCATCATCTCGACATCCAACTACTGATCATCTGTCGGAGTTGGACTCTCTTCTTGAAGATCTTAACTCGGCTCGCCTTAGCTCCTCTTCCCTAGACCACAAAGGTACACAATGCGCATATATATATATATATATTATAATGTAAATCCCAGAACAGACGACTAAACTTTAAATACCATAGCTACACTGTAATGCATTAGTGTTCTGTGTTTTTATTACATTAATATTTCCACATCCATTCAAGAATCACTTGTTCTTCATAAAGATGTACTTTGTACCTGCAACTGCTATTTCTACTCTCAGAAATTGTTGGCTTACTGTTATGAGATTTTTTTTCACGCTGCACCTAGCGGTATGTGATTTGATAAAGCTTTGTGTACTCGTGTCCGCTTATAATTGGAAACTACTGTATCGATTGTCACCTGACATGTACCTTTAGGACTTCTGTTGAAGAACATGGGGTGTCGTCGTTCGGATCTGATCCCATGTCATCTCCGAGAGCTGTTATGTTTTCCCTGTGCATTGAACAGGTACATTATCTAATCTACACTAAACATAAATCAAATATACTGTTTTATATATTTCATCAAATTTTCGAATATTTCGTGTCTGCGGAAAACATAAAAATTTGGTCTCTAAAGGGTTAATTAATGGAATTGACAAGTTTTTATTCATGTTATAAAAATGGTTGTAGGGCCGTTCATGATTAAGTGGTTACCTAGCCGATCTGTGAAGCTGAGTTTGTGGGTGCGTTATAAGATTGATCAAATTTCTGTACTTGTTTAGAGTAGCCCAGGAGTTAGTGGTGAATGTTATTGACTGGTTGTCGTCTCTCTAGTCTATCAGTTTAAAAGTAGGGACGTTTAAACGCCGAAAGCTACTGAAGTATTGGAAAATCAATAAGAGTTAAAATGTTATACAGACAAGTTAATAACAGCTTTGTTCGAATATCCGAAACAGTCGTTCTGCAGAACTGTTTGGATATTTCTCTTTAGACTGAAGCTTTTATATGGTTTCATGTTTTCCTGACATAAGATATTGATTACTCGAAGAATAGTTTAAAACACTTACTTTATTTAATCTTAAGTTTATTCAGTGTTATTAGAATTTCAATCAATCTTTATGTAGATGGTGAAAGAACTTAATACTTTACTTAACACATTTGTTTTTAATAAATACGTATTAATGAAAAGTGACCTTTAAGCTTGCAAAGTTTTTAACGGTTATCAATGTTTCATATATTATAATAAATCCAAGAACTAACGGTTATTCAGTTTGTAATTTTGGCATTATGCCAAGTTTTTACACCATGTAGAAAAGCTCGGTTTTGCTTTGGGATGAAGATAATTTACTTCAGAAAACCAGTTTATTGCGAAATAGAATTAAAAATTAATGTATGTAAACCATTTTACTTTTTCAGTTTTGAAAACACTTGCAGCTATTAAATTATTTTGATAGGGTTTATTATGGAATTGTTAAACAATAGTTTAATTTTGAAGCAGTTACTAAAAATAGTAAAAGATGTTTGTTTTTGTCCCCTGCTGGTACAGCGGTAAGTCTACGGATTTACAACGCTAAAATCAGGGGTTCGATTCCCCTCGGTGGACTCAGCAGATAACCTAATGTGGCTTTGCATTAAGAAAATACACACACATGTTTGTTTTGGAGTTTCTCATTCAATTTTTATTTTCATTGCTTATTACTGAATATGGAAAAACCAAACAACAGTGTTTTCATTTCTTATGTTCAGAAGGTTATTTATATATGTTCAAAGTAAAAAACGAAAACTACAACCGAAGCATATATGAAGGCATAATGTTTATTTCCGGAAAAAAAAAGTTTCTTTATGTGGTTAGGTTAATTTTAATTTAGAGTTTATGCCTAAAATAAATATATTTCCGTATTTCTGAAGAACTATTCGTAGGAACGCTATTAACATCTTTTATTCCATACTTGTAATTATCAACAACTTTTGCTCAAAAAAAGCTTCGTAAATAAAACCGAACCAAAGATTAATCCATTGAATAATATAATGTAGCTAATATACCAGGCTGATTAGGAGGGCCCGGCATGGCGAAGCATGTTAAGCATGCGACTCGTAATCTGAGGGTCGCGGATTCGCATCCCCGTCGCGCTAAATATGCTCATCCTTTCAACCGTGGGGGCGTTATAATGGTACGGTCGATCCCACTATTCGTTGGTAAAAGAGTAGTCCAAGAGTTGGCGGTGGGTGGTGATGACTAGCTGCTTTCCCTCTAGTTTTACTAGGCTAAATTAGGGACGGCTAGCACAGATAGCCCTCGAGTAGCTTTGTGCGAAATTCAAAAACAAACAAACTGACTGGGAGTGCACAATGTCGAAAATAAAAATCTATAATTAGTGGAATGTGGTATATGTATATTCTTTTGCTATTTGTCTTCCGGTTGCTCAGCGGTAATGCTACATTTATGAGTTAATCTCTTTGGTTGGTACAGCAGATTTGTTCTTCACAATAAATTTACATACACCTTTGTAAGCTAGAAATCGATCCCTGCGGAGGACACAGCACAGATAGACTGTGCAAGTTCATGCTTAGCAAAAAGCAAAATCCGTCAATGTACATAAGCTAGAAATTAATATTAACATATTAATTATGCATTTCTTGTTGCACAAAATACATATGATTCGAAATTATTTTATTTATAAATGTCGACAAATGACAAACTTTTATGTAGTGCTGTTAATATTATTCTTAGCCTAATAACGTCTTATCATCCATTTTTGTTTTGTTGTTGTTTTCAGTTTCAACAGTGAATGGAGTTTCCAGTGCTTCCCCGACGACCAGGGATGCTTCAAGTCCTAGGTATGGGTCAATTCGTCCAGTTACCAAACCTGTCCCAGAGGACAGACCGACTGTGGAAAGTCTGTTGGATGATCTGCAAAGCGTAGTGTCCCCCAAATTAAAAGAGTAAATATGTTGATCTTATAACTGATGTTTGATGGTAAACCAACCTTTATTATCTTTGTGTTCTACATTACGGAAGCACGTACGGAACAACAAATCCGTTATTTCTGTATTTTACATTACAGAAGCACATGCTTTACATCAACTTTAAGTGCTACTCCTCTGTTACATAAGCATATACTGTACACCAAAATTAATTTTCATCTTTGTGTTTTACGTTACAGAAGCACGTACGGCACACCAACAGTAATCTGTCCTTACGTTTCAGATTAGAGAAGTATGGTGTACGACATAAAATATTATGAAATATATTTGGAAAAAATAAACTATGAATTGAAGTTGTCAAAATCAAACTACAATTCTTTTTTTACATATTTTTTGTTTTTCAGGATATAAAATATTGACACCATTTTCAGATGTTAAAAAAGGGCCCTGTCAGAAAGGGCTTTGCTTGGTGCCATGCTCAAATTTATTTTACATAAGTTAAAATATATTAGATTGGAATTCTATTTTAATTATTTTGATGCCCATGCTTGGCAGTAAACTTAAGTTCTTGGGAAAATGGATCTCAGTGCTGTCTACTTCCACAACTGCTATTAACAATCTGCTAGCCTATGCAGATTATCATTAATTTAGCAATCAAACAGCATATTGTTATCCAAGACATTTTAAGTGCACTGAATAATAAAACACACAACTTTGAAATACTGTCCCTTCACAACTGGGAATATGACTAAATTAAAGAAGTTAGTTTCTCCACGTTTAAAATTTGACTATCAACACACTTTTAAATTTTATTTGCAGCTTTATACTACACATTGATGGCACTTGTCTTAGAGAATAGTAATTAAATATGCTTTTAAGTGCTGTCATATGCTAATGTACCTTAAACTTCCTGACCTCACATCAATGCAGTCAGCCATTTGTGATGAAGTTACCTTTGCAATTTACTTTACTAACTGCTGTTTGTTAATTTAAAACTAGTGGTGTTTGAATTTATAAAACAAAATAACACCAATTCCCTGTATCTTTGAATTTACAGACCTACAAACCCAAATGTGACCCCATCAGTCAAGCAGGAGTATGTTACCACAGTGACGTACACTAAAGAAGAACCTTTGCACTCTCTCCCACCTGCATCTACACCAGAAGCATCTTCTGCCACCAAAGAATTGGATGATCTGATGTCTTCTCTTTCTGATTTCAAGGTTAGTAGGAAGTATAGGATGATTGAAATAATATTTTATTGTTAAATCCACATTTCTGTAGCCTAAAAGGTTACTCAAAGCAATAACTTGTATTGAGAAAGCCCATAACAAAACTTTTGAAAAAGTGGCTCTGTGCATTGTTTCCTGGAATACCAAGTGTATTCAAGGTGTAGTTCATCTTCACAAGGCTTTCAAAGTTGGATCTTTTCTTCAGCTTTTAATGCTTACATAATATGAAAACCCTCCTTTTTTCCCATAACATGCTTAACAGGAAGTTATGAATCTCTTTACTTCCAGTAGCATGGTTTCAGAATGTAATAAATCTCTTTACTTTACATAACTTTCTGTGTGAATGTGATGAACCTCTTTACTTCCCATGACATGCTTCCAGAAAGTGGTGCATTTCTTTATTCCCAGTAACCTTGATACTTCTTGTATGAAACAACTATCACAAGAGATCATTTCTGTTGGTTAGACTTTCTTTTTTAACAATAACAATATTTATAAGACAACACAACTATGTCTTGCAGGTTGTTGTAGTAAAGTTATTTACAATATTATTAGTGTTTACAGTCTTGTAAACATTGATTCAAGTTCACATAATATTAATTCATAAAAATCAATACCAACATATACACAAAATTTTGTTACAAAGAAAAACAATGCATGATGCTCGTGTATCTTGTCATATTTCTGTTACCAGTTTTTCTTCAATTTGTTTGTGACACAACTTTCATATTAAACTCATTTTTATATTTACACATGCACCTACACTACACTAGGCATGGGTATTTGTACATTAATATTTCAGATTGTTTAACATGTGCACTGGATATATGATAGTGTTTGTTTGTATATAAGTACCTGATCATGTTGACATGTATGTTCTCATAGGAGGATATGCTAAATACTAGATTTTTATAGAAGGAAACAAGGCTTGTCAAGAAAAGGAAGGAACATTATGTCATCATAAGAAATGTGCTGCAGGAAAAACAAATGAATTCAATCAGTCTGTGGGCTTTGTTGTCAGTTAGAAGGAACTGAAAAGTTTCAACTTGAACCATACCTTATATGCATGTGGACTAACTGGATGAATCAGAAACCCCTATGAATTTATAAGGGATGGACAAAAAATGGTTATCCTTGAATATGTTATTAATTGGTTATATATTTTATGAGATAACAGAAAAATATGTAAAGTATATGTTTTTATAACATAATTAATGAGATATGTTCAAGTACAATTTCAAATCTTAATTTTAACGTTGGCTTTTGTAAATACCTGAACTTTTTATCTTAGTTACACATTGTAATAAAAGTGTTGTGCACCTGCTGTAGTTTCTTATATTTTAATTTCAATTAGCTTACAAAATAATCAAACAAGTTTCTCTACAATAACCAAATGTAAAAACGAAACTCAAAATAACACTAACTAGTTTCACAAGTTAATATTTAGTTGGCATTACCTTGTATTTCAGTACTGCTTTACATTGACATGACATGCTTTCAGTGAATTTGTGCAGATATATCCGAGTGATTGACTGCCATCCTTCTTTAAGTACCTCAAAAATTCACCTTCTGCATTTGGCTTGCAATCTTTTGTTAATTGGTTTAACTTAGCCTTTCCATAAAATCAATTCTTTTGTTTCTAAGATATCTTTTAATGACTTCATAATTGTAGAGAAACTTGTTTGATCGTTTTGTAGGCTACTTGGAATAAGAAGATCTAAAACTATAGCAAGTGCTCAACACTTTTGATGAGAATATGTAACTAAATCATGAATAGTTCAGGTATTTACAAAAGCTGGTGTTAAAATTAGGATTTGAAATCATATTTGAACAGATCTCATTGAGTATGTTCTACAAAAATAGTTTTATATATTTTTTCTGTTACCTAATATAAGATACAACAAATTAACATTTTCATGTGGGGGTGTCTACCTCCTGTAGTTATTGCTTGCCCTAATTTTCCACTTCAGAAGAAAGGGAAGGCAGGCAGCCAACAGAACCTGCCACCATAAAGATTCTTTTTTTTTTTTTAAGCAAATAACAGAATTCACTCCCAATTTTATAACATGACTGCAGCTAAAGTGTGGAACATCTTCAGTGCCATCACATCTCAGTAACAGGTGCAATGACACAAATATGATATTTATTTATTTCTCAGTGCATTCATTTAGGCTTAACTTTTACATCATTATGGTGAACAGAGATCTTGAAACCATAGAAATTTGATTATGATTTATTCTAGTTGTGTGGACTCAAAGTATTTTGCATTTCTTGCCAGTTTTACAGTGTTAACAAAAATCCAATTGGCAGTAAGTGTATAATTTTTTATGTCTATCAAACCAGATAAGCTATGGTGACTGTGTTGAGAAGGGGAAAACCACTATCAGTGTTATAAAAATAGAAGTCAAACAAAAAAATCTGTGAATAAGTTTTATGGGAGTAATTCAGGATATTTTCAGAAAGGCTTAAAACCAGCTGCATCCTCATTTCTTGGTTCCTTTTCTCCAGGATTCTTTTTTATAGGTGGATTTTGTGAGGATTGTCACACATAAGCTCCAAACCCAAAGGTACTGAGGATTCAAGAGAATCACAAACCTTAGATCAGTGTAAGCTATCTTTGCACAGATTTGTTCTGGACCAAAGTTTAACAAAAAGTAGCTATTCATTAACTGCTGCACTGAAGTCTTCTTGAGATTTTAAGGGGCTTGTACTTCATATAACTGTCATGGTTGGTATACACTAACATAAGTTCTGTTAATTTTTAAAACTGTATATGTACACACGCATGCATGCACGTGCACACACGCACGTGATGTATGTCAAAAGCTATACCACCCTATTTAGAGGGTTTTATGTCGAACATTCATATCTGTATGTCTACCCCAAACCCATATACAAGCTTTCCTATGTGTCTGAGATCTATATATATGTAAGTGAAGGACCAATAACAACTGACAGACTTTCATAGAGATTATTTAGTGAGGTGATCCTAGTGACAAATATCTAGAGTTATAAACTGAAGAGTTTGTTTTATCAACAGTTACTGTATTGGCCACTTCTATTTGGTGTGCTGCATTTGTAATTAGAAATTACTTAGTTGGCTTTCTTGTTTTTGTAAGGACTTGATTAGGAAAAGTTGTTTTGTGAGATTGGCTATTTTGAAGTCACACATGGGTAGAAACATTGACTAAAGCAAAGACTGTCATTGTGAACATTTCTTTTGTCTTTTATAGCTGAATGACACTAAACCTCCAACTCCTGCTAGCAGTGGTCCAGCCTATGCTGAACCTTGCAAGCCAACGAAGCAACAACTTCAATCTCAGTCAAAGGCACAACCAGCTCATTTTCATCATGACCAGTTGGACTCTATGCTAGGCAGTTTACAGACAGACATGAATAGCCAAGGAGTTAATACAACTGTTAAGGGTCAGTGTGTTGCCTGTAAGAAACAGATTATTGGTCAGGTGAGCCAATTAAAGAAGTAATTAGCTTTAGAAGCAAATTATAGCAGTACTTAGTTATTTGAGTTGATGAATCCATTCCAAATACTAGCGATATATTGGAATAATTTATTCAAATCTTGTAAAAATGTACCACTGGATAGAATGCCTTATACCAGTGAAACATGACCTTTAGATCAACGTTTTGTGCAATATCACATTGTAATAAGGAATGTAATAGCATCTCAACCATATGCCTCATACACCACGCTCTGCTGCCAGAATTATATCTCAGTATTAAGGGTGAAAATAATTAATTTTATATCATTAAAAATTGTTACCAAGGTGATAAATGATATTTGTTTGAAAATTGAATTAAAGTGACTGAAAAAGCTTAACTATTATTTAAGTAAAAAAATTATATGCATGCAAACGTACAATAGTTAATATAACTATGACTTTTCCAGGCAAAAATATATTTGTGTCCATGTAGATGATAATAAATTATAATAATTTATTTATATAAATGGAAAAAATTGTAAAAATACAAATTTATTTTGATATCTCTATATTTTACTTGTCTGTTTGCAGTAAAATATAAAATCTACAGAGTAACGATTTCATCTGTTTTTTGATACTCCTCATTTTTTAGGTGATCACAGCCCTTGGACAGACTTGGCATCCAGAACACTTCACTTGTACACATTGTAACCAAGAGCTGGGCACCAATAATTTCTTTGAAAGAGATGGTGAACCATATTGTGAGGAGGATTATCACAAGATTTTTGCACCTCGTTGTGCTTATTGTAATGGTCCTATTCAAGATGTGCGTATTTCCTGTTTCATTATCTGATAATTAAAGTGAACTTACTTATAGGAAGTCTATTTACATCCATTAAATACCAGAAAACGGGATTTTCTACATTTTTGTTGATTTTATGATGTAAAACTATTCTCATTGCATGAAATACATCCACCACATTTAATTTTTTATTTACTTTTAAATATGCGAATTTTAACTCTTCTGCACAAAAATAAATGCACAGGTGATAAGAAATATCAACATTTTTTATTATTTTTATCATAAACAGACTTAACTTCAGTGATAATCAGCTGTCATATTTAATTTAGAAAGTGCACCAATCAGAAGAGAGAACATTTTTTCAGCTACTATGAAACAAAATTCATCTCTCAGATTTCCTGTTAATCAGACTGACTAAACTGGCTTCTAATTTAATCTGTCTAATTTAGATATACATTAAATATCGATACATTTTGAAAGTTATTTGCTAACTACCTATTATGATTGTAAGTTTGTTCACTGTGATATTACATGAATATTTCAGCTGCAAGTTAAATTAGAATACAATTTTATCATATAGTCAGTCAGACAAAACACTAAATTAGAACAATGTTCAATTAGCTCTAACTCATACTAAGCTACTATTTGGATATTAAAAGTCAATGAGCTCTTTATCAATCTAGGATATTATATATATATATATATATTAAGTTTATTAGTTCCATGCCAAATTAGGATAAATTGTGTCTAGTAAATGACTAAGTTCCATGCCAAGCTAGAGTACTAATATTAGAGTAAAAGTCAGTCTACTCTAAATTAGACTAGAACACTTCTTGGGTGGTAACTTTCAATCAGATTCATGCCCAAAATAGGATTACAATTATATGACACAAGTTATAGTATATCTGACTAATGATTATAAATAATTTAGGCTTTTAATATTCTTCTTACCTATGGATGACCCCAAAAAATAAAAAGTATAATTCTTTACTTATCCATTTAACATATGTATATGAATTTAAAAGTTTCACAAGTTCACACTATTTATTACACTTAATTTCCATTTCTAATTAAGTCATTAGATCTGTCAACAGCTTTACTTAAAATCTCTAGACACCCATCCTGTAGCTAAATACTGAGAAACATTGCTACCACAGCAGCTTCTTGAACATGGCAATTTTTACCCAAGTTGTTAAAGAAACTGAAGTGGTCTAGCTGACAGTCCCTCTGAGCTCTGACACACTGCGACTGGGATCAACCTGTTACCACTTGCCAGTAATATCTGCAACAGGTTATCAAAGAGACTGATACAGTGTGGTCAGGATCAACCTACAGCCAGTATCATACACAGAGAAGTATCAATGTCATAAGTGCTAACATGACAACATTGTGCCATGGACCAAGTCGTATGTAATAAAACTCGTAGGTCTGTTACCAGCAAGTTACTAACCTTACAAATATTAAACCCATGAAATCTGACTGTGTGAGGCTACCTATTTTCTTGACTGTAATGGCAAAGCTTTCAAGGCTTCTCCTTCATACTTTGATTTTGACTTTGTCTCATCTGTACAAATTTTTGTGGACACCCATTTTCTTACCATTTTATTTTTTTACTTATTGCCACTGAAGTCATTGTTTTTTGTTGCTTAGAAGTAAACAGGTTGTCTTTCCTTTTTTTATGTGTATAAAAACGTTTTCAAAACTTTGCACAAAACTCTTGCTACTTAATTTACCTTTGTGTGTACATGTGTGATTATCTGCCAGCATGTTCTAAAACTAATATAAACACCTTGATTTTGGGTACTATTTCCAGACTTGATTAGTTAGTTCTACCACTATATGATCTATAAAAATACCAATGTCTCCTTCACAGCAATTTTATAACAAACATTTTGGAAAATTTGCATAAATTGAATTTTTAGCCTCAGCAGAATTTATAGCAGCATCTTTTTCTTTCATTCAATATGAACAATTGTCAACAAGGCAAATGGAGGATGTGTAATCAAATTATTCAAAACCAATTATGGGTAGTTTTTGATAAGATAAACAATTATTGGCTTTCTTTGACAAAAGTAAGTTTTTATATATAATATGGTAATCATATTTTGTTAAAAAGAATGTGAAACTTCAATTTATTGAATGCTTTTATTTATGTTATACTGTGCCTTTTGCGAAGTGATATTGTTAGTCTTACTCAATATAGAACAGTTAAATTAAGTGGCTCACAGTTCTGTATCATCCAGAATAGTTAGATGTAGTTTCATTCCACTGTGAAAATATTCTGATTTCACTATTTTTGTAGCTAATGACTTATATTTGTCTTTTCCATAAAGAAATGTGTGACAGCACTGGACAAAACTTGGCACCAGGAACACTTTTTTTGTGCTCAGTGTGGCCGACAGTTTGGGGAAGAGGGCTTCCATGAAAAGGATGGAAAACCTTATTGTCGTGAAGACTTCTTTGATATGTTTGCACCCAAATGTGGTGGCTGTAACAGGCCAATAAAAGAAAATTATATCTCAGCACTCAATGGCCAGTGGCATCCTGATTGCTTTGTTTGCAGAGTAGGAAATTTAAATATTTCTAGTTGTTATTCTCTGTCATAAAAATTATGTTTGGTATTGTAACAAATACACATGTATTTGATAATAATTATTTTAGAAGTGTATGTTCTGAACAACATTGTGTACATCCTACGTTATGATTATGCTTGACTAATTTCAAGCATTCATTGCAAGTATGTGATGTTTATAAACTGTTACACAAAAGTTGAATCAAAGCCAAAGCTGCATTATGGATAATAGTTAATATCTTTCTTTGGTTTGTTTTTTATTTTTTATCAAATAAAGAATTGTATTCTAGATAACAAGTTATGTAATAACTTCTACCAGAAGATTCAATAATAACAATAATAATTACAATAAAAAATAAAAAATCTTAACTATGAGTAACAGAAAAAGTACAAAAGCTTCTATGGTCACTCTGACCTAGGTCATCAATTAGATATCCTATGAAGTTTGTTGTTGCATATTTGTTATTAATTCACAATTTTATCAGAAGCAACCTCTTGCTGAAAAAGCTACTGTTTTTACATTTAGAAAAATTCACACACACACACACAAGACTTAAGATATGTGATATTTAGCAACAGCTTAAGATAATTCGTTAGTTTAGTTAGACTTAGAAACTTAAAATTAGGTTAATAAAGTAAATATTAAAGTTAAACAAGTTTGCGGTTATGTTTCAAAATTAGCAACGCAACATTTAAAAACTTTAATTACACAAACCAAAAATGAGAGTAAATAGTTAACTTGCTCCCAAATGTCTCAGTGGCAAACCTACAGGCTTGCAACACGAAAAACCGAGTTTCAATACTCATGGTGTGTACAACGCAAAAAAATATCTCATTATATAGCTTTGTGCTTTGCTTAAATAAATGAATGGTTAAGTTATGAAACAATTTTAACTTACACTTTTGTTTATATTATTCTTCCTGTATGACCAATTAATTTAAACAATATACTCGTTCTTTGAAGTTAAAACATATACAACTAATACTAAGAATATTTACAAAATAGTAAGTAATATCTTCTTGTTTCTTAGGATTGCGGCCAATCATTCAACGGCGGAAGTTTTTACGATCATGAGGGTCTGCCTTACTGTGAGACACATTATCATGCTAAACGTGGATCACTATGCGCAGGTTGTCAAAAACCAATCACAGGTCGTTGTATTACGGCTATGTTTCGAAAGTTTCATTCAGAACACTTCGTATGTTCGTTCTGCTTGAAGCAATTGAACAAGGGAACATTTAAGGAACAGAATGATAAACCTTACTGCCACGTGTGTTTTGAAAAATTATTTGGTTGATTTGTTCTTATAAATATTACCAAGTGAAACAAACAAAAAATAAAGGTAGTCAGATCGGAAATGTGATCTTCACAAGATTGAAAAGTGTACACAATAAATATTTTATTATTGCTCAAAATGAACTAATTAATTATCGTAAAATTATAATGAAATAATCTCAATTTTGAGAGTCACTCCAAAGGAAGATATTTTTACTTATTACAAAATAAAGAACAGAAATACTTTATAAAATTGTGTTTGAAATAAAACCTTTTAAATCTTAATGGGTGTATATTTTGACAACAAAATATTGTATGTTATCCATTATGAAAAACAAACAAACTAGACATTAAGTAGATGAAACTAAATTAAGAGCAGATGAAATTATCTAAATAAGGTACGTAAATGTTGTTGTCAAGACAAAACATTTTTATCAGCTTTGTGAAATATTTTAGACCATATTGATTCTTCAGACCATTGTAAACAATTTTTTGAATTTCTCGACGTGTTACCTTCAGGTTTAATAACATTTGCAAATACGCCCTCTAGTGGAATATGAGTAAGTGCTGTTTAATATCACTATTTCGAGGTTTGGACTCGTTTGTATCAAAGTATATTTAAATGTGAACTACCTAAGAGTATCAAGTTTAGTATATTTGTTTTTTTACAATACCTTGAAATGTGTATACGTATGCTAATATTTGTTAATTAGATGTTAGGCTGTCTCTAATATGAAATAGCTTCATGTAATAATTTTGTGGTATGTGTAATAGCTAATAAATGTAAGAGTTTTGATCCGTTGGCTTATAATGCTTTTAGTAGTTAATCGAATATTAAAGAACGTAATTAAGTTGGTGAAGGAAATAATCTAACTATATTAATAAAGACTTATAAATTTATTATATGTACGACAGATGTCACTGTATATTACCTTTTATATACAAGTGAGATTTATAACATACTTAAACTCAGTATGAAATACTTGTATTTGACAACCAAGAGGTAAACAGCCATATCAAACTATTTTTATTTTGTGTGTGTGCAGTGGTGTTCCAAATAATAAATTGTTATGTTATATGCCTGTTAAACTGTTTTATATTTAGAATATTATTGTCATTGTTTATTTTAAATGTTCATTATAAAGAATTGTCTAGACAATCGTTTAATACATATTTCAGTCTTTACTTTTTTATTTTCATGGGAATTAACAAAGGAATAAGTTAACTTAGAAAGTTTGCCATGTTTATAATGCTATTTCTTTTGTTTATTGTGTTTCTTAAATAAAATATAAATTTATATAGTAATTTACAGTGTTATATAAGCATTGGACAATTATATTTCAATGTATGGTTAACCCATGTTGAAGGCCTTACGGAATAATGTTACTCCTTTTTTTGAACTTTGTTTCATATTTTGACATGTCGTAAATTTTTGTACTATTACAAACTTGTGTTTTTATATCATAAGCAAAATCAGACAAAACTATGTCAAAAATATGAGAAAATGATTTTATCGTATTTAAGTAATAACAGTTTATACAGTTTAATATTGTATTGAGTTTTATCTATTTTATTTGTGACAAGTGTAGCCTATAAATATTTTACTCAACCAGGTATTTGGTGAAGAGGAAAGAAAACAAAATCCATATTTTACTCCCTAGGATTAACAATGTGTTCTGTATACTATTGATAAATTTGTTGCTATAAACAAAGTGACATAAATTTACAAGTTTACTGTGATTTCTTAGGAAAATTAATTGCCTGAATACTTCGCTATTAAAAGAAATAAAACAAACAACACTACTTCTACTGAAAATATCTAAAGCTAAAATTACACGATAATTTTGTTAGCATGCCACTGCTATTATCAAAAATACATAATTTGTACACACGTTTAAGAGAGGGACTTGATGTATTTGTTTTACAAACAAAGCAGTCTTCATTTACATTATTCTTATGTTATTTAATATGTTTGTGTTTTGCCGAAATATTTTATTATATGTGTGGCTTAAAATCATAAATGTATTAAAATGTGCTAATAGATGCAATGGAAAACAATTTAAAACATACTAGTAACAGTGATGTAACTGTTAAGTTAAGCTATTAACAAATGTAGGAATGGATGGATTTTACTTGTTTCTCTACAGTTTGGAGTAATGATAGTTTATCATTGACGTAAAAACAAATCGCAGGAAAATTTACGTTTTTATTAAGAACGAAGAGTATTAGTTTAATGCTAGAAATGTAATAACTACTTTTGTTAAGGACTTAGATTATGAAATTAACTCTGAAATCTGTATTATGTTAAGTTTTTTGGTTTTTTTGTTCAGAATAACAGGCTTTAATTTTAGTTTTGGTTTATTGAAAGATGTTTTACGACAGTAACTTTTTAAAAAATATAATAGTTAATCGCCTAGTTATAGGATTAATACATTAATTTTGAGTGAGAGTTAAGCTGTTGTGAACTACGTACTAATAGTAGCTTCAATAGCTTCAAGTTTGTCTGGGCGAACGACAATTAAACAGCATACTTCCGGAACAAACTACTCCGATGCTAGTACTTTATACGCGTTGCTTAATTTTATAGTAGGTAACCACGTGCTCAAACTGTATGTATTAAGACTTACTTCCTCGTAAATTAATTAATGGTAATAAATCTCAACCTTTTCTGACTCTGCGTTACAATCTGATTTTTTAGCTTGATTGTTAAACATAATTCGCTAATCCAGTTGTTACAAACTTTTTTCTTTTTATTGATACCAGGTACCAAAATTGTTCTCGCCAAGCATTTCCTAATGTCTTGAATTTTGTCTCGATGTCATTAATTTTGTATAACTTCTGCTGTTGCTTGAAAAAAGAAAACTAGGTTGTAAAATGTTACCAGGAGACACAGATGCATAATACACAATTTTCGTTAGTCAATTCGTTAAGTTGTATCACAGTACTAGATTTATTTATTGAACGAAAGAGACGCTTAAGGAGGAGTTTGTGTTTACAGTTGAAAATGAACCACCTTTTCTAGATCACAAAGTATATTAATTTGTGTTTCAGTCTTACATGAATGATATATTGCAGATTTAGTGACAAACGCCATTTCACCAACAGATAGATAGATACGGGAATTATTTGGGCTCGTTATGCAAGTTTTTGCCCTTTCCAAACGAATATAACACTACACTACTAAGTGTGGTGATGAGGTTTGCATAATACGATTTAATCGATCACAGCGAGTCGAGTGCAATTCCCTGTAAGCCTCTTATAAAAAAAAAAAAAAAAAGTATTTAATTATAATATGTAAGTATGTATATGCATAGTCACAAAATTTATAATATATTAAAGTATTTTTATTATAACATTAACATATGTGCACAGAGTTACACAGGCTAGGCCCTGCATGGCCAGGTGGGTTAAGGCATTCGACGCGTAATATTACCGAGAAAAGTGGTAAACATGCAAGAAATGCTTATTTTCATCTCGCCCTGTTATGTTAGCAATGACGCTTTACTTCAAAGTTCAGTACTTGTACCGTTAATAGGGAAGGAATTTGATAATTAATTAATCAAGCAATATTTCAGCTAATATTTTAATATATACTTGAAGACATGGCCTCATTAAACCTTAGTGTTGAAGAACAGGATAATAGCATACATAATTCTCAGGTTAAAGGTTTTTATTTAATAAACTGAAAATATATATATTACAATTTAATAGAAATTTAATATGATAATGATAATGCTTAATATGAAAAAAAGTACAAAAACGCTTGAGAATATTCTTCCCTTTTGTCATACATTTAAGAATAACTGTACTTCGACTACTAAATTCGCATGAAGTTAAGTCCGTAAATTAAAGGTTTCAAAACAAAATTATTGTTGTGAAACGTTTTGCATTGATCGAACTCTTCCCTCCCTCCCCTCGCCGACAGTGGCACAGCGGCATGTCTTAGGACTCGCACTGCTAAAAACCGGGTTTCGATATCCAGGGAAGCAACGCACAGATAGCCCATTGTTTAGCTTTGTGCTTAACTTGAAACAAACCAATCGATCAGACTTGAAGACAAACAATATAGGATTTACGTGCGTTTACCTTGCAGTATTCCTCTTCATTATAAACGTTTCTATCACGATGTAGAAGCTATTGTAATATTTAAATCAGGTGTGAATAGTTTGGCCAACCTGATTTTATTTTTAGTAAATCAATATGTTTAGTTTCTGTGATTTCCCTTATAATTCATATTCTCGTTAAAAAAATGAAATGAGGGCAGAATTACTGAATAGTATATTTAGCAAATATGAAGTCACAAAGGATGAAGGATGCATCTAAAGACAGTTACATACATTTACAGTTAGTTTCATAATGTAGTAGGTGTGTGTGTATTTTTTTTTATATCAAAACCACATCAGACTATTCGAAACACTGATTTTGACAATGTAAATCCGAACACTTACTGCTGTCCTAGCGGGAAACAACGTGGCAAGAAGTGTATGTTATTATTGCAAATATGTTCTTATCGTGCATAAATGATTTAAAAAGACAAATGTTACCAGGTAAAGTAAAATTAAAATTTACCCATCAAATAAACAAACGAAAATCAGTGTATAATCCAACTTTGAAAAATATTTTTGGGAGCGCCATCTTTAAACATTTTATTTGTTAAATACTTTTTATTGCAGATCTTTTGGCGAGAGTGAGAAAGATACAGACGTGTTCTCTCAACGCTGAAAAGGAAAGATTGAATAGATAGGCTTCCCCAACTAATACAGCTGAAAACAAAACAAAACACATTACCAGTGCGATTGACTACAAAGACTATACTACTACAGCGGCGGCCACCTAAAGAAATCACTGACAGCAGAGCGGGAAACCGCGTTTAAGATCTCACCTGGATACTAAAATCACACCAGGACAAACTATGGCAGACGGAAAAAGTACCGAGGACGATCAGGATATACAGAAAACAAGTAAGTCAAGTCTTGTTGGTGGCAAATCGAAAAGTAATTTAACTAATTCACCATTATTAGCGCTATGTACTATAGCTAAAAAGGAACTTAGTACAGCAGAAAAAACAAATGAAAATAATGTAAGAAAAAGGAGAAAAATCAAAAGAAAAATTATTAAACTAACTAACTCTACGGAAATTTCCGAAAATGAAGAAGAAGCAGTTGTTGTTATTAATACCGAGGTAGAGGTAGCTTCCCTGCAATTAACATTAACAATAAAATAACTAACAATGTAAAAGAAATAGAAGTAAAAACAAACGCCGTGGATGTTGATAAATCTACCGAAAACACTCAAAATAATATTGTGAAAAATACCACAGACAGTGAGCCAGACACCGAAGATCGAGAAGGCTTTATTACAGTCACATCAAAAAGGAAAAAAACATTACAGAAAAAACAAAAAATAAGTAACAATATGGGACAAAAAACAAAACCACCACAATTCTCAATCATTATAGAAGGTATTCCAGGCCAGTACAACCAACCCCTACTTGGGACAGAGGTTAAACGCTGCAAGCCGCATGTAACTATTAATATCAAGTGTCTGCCCCGAGGCGGTGTCCTTGTTCAAGGACAAGACACTTTGCTGACCTAAACAGATTAGTAAAAGAGTGGCCAGCAGATGCTTTCAAACCAGGTAAAATTAAAATCCACCTGCCAGGAAGTAAGCCGCAGTCTAAAGCCATTGTAGTAAGAGGGGTTCACCAAACCATTAATCCTTGAATCAATTATACAAGCTTTAGACGAACAAGGCATTCCACATACTAATATACAGCGAATAATTTCAAAGAAAACACAGGCACCCACTAATCTTATACGTATAGACATAGACGACAGTTACAACATTCTAAAACTAATAAATAATGGAATAACGCTTTGGTATTAAAAATACCAAGTAGAACAGCTAAAAACTCCGGCAATTGTAGTAACACAATGTTACAATTGCCAAAGATATGGACATGTTTCTGCAGCCTGCTTAGCAACACCGAGGTGCTGCGGCTGTGGTGGGGAACACCATATCAACCAGTGTAAAAAAGATAAAGAAACACCCAAATGTTGTAACTGTGGTCAAACCCACACAGCCAATTATAAAGGATGTGATAAATACAAACAAATAAAACAACGTATATATCAGATAAGAACACCATCATCAGAACAGAATCAACCAAATACAAACAGACAACCAAAAACAGACATATCAATAGAATTTAACAAAACAACTAAAACCTCATATGCAGAAATGTTAAAAGGAAAAGAACCCCACAAACAGCAAGAACAGAACATTATTACTCAGGATAAGAACACCTTAACACAAACACAAAAGCCACAAGAAAACAGCACCACCTTCCAAGAAACGAATACTAACACACCAGATAAAACAAGCCTTTTCACAACCATAATCAAAAACATATTTACAGAATTCGTAACAGAATACACAAACCCGAACCAAACAACCAACTGTTTCAAATTACTGATTAATATCTCCAAAAAACGCATCACACCACACATACCCTACATAATATCAACACCTACTGGTTACATGCTCACAGCACAATGTTCACAGTAGTATATATCAACATCCAAGGTGCAATAGCTTTCAAGAAATATAAGATCGAAGACCTAATACAAGAAACTAACCCCCACATTATAATAGTAAGCGAAACTCTGATATACAATAACAATAGATTTAAAATACCAAATTATTCAACAATAAGGAAAGACAGAATAAATAAGAATGATGAAAACAGAGGCATTATGCTGCTCTACAAAATGGAGCTATCAGTAATAGAAATTAAATTGAGCAGTAACAACGAACATGTTACTGTCGATATCCTGCAAAGAAATAAAACAAAAGTAACTGCAGCAGGAATTTACTGCTCACCTAATAAACAACTAGATATAGCATTACTCAGAAACATCTTTTCCCACAACCAAAACTCCATAGTTATGACAAATAGTACAAATGTTACCTTTGGATGCCGGAGCTCAAACTACAATGGTAGAAGTCTATTACAATTCATAGATGATAACAATATAGTCTTATTAAATGATACCACCCCTACACATACAGCGTATGCCACTAACTTCAGTGACATACTAGACCTGTGCATGTGTACATATAATCTGAGCCAAAAAATAATAAAATTTCAAGATGTTGACAGTGATCACCTTCCAATATATTGTGTCTTCGATCTCGCCCCCCATAAAAATATAACATTTAGGAAAGAAAAATTTAATTACAGAAAAGCAGATTGGCAAAATTACAAACAGGAATTAGACAACCTATTACCTAATAAAGTTATAAAAGAAGTTAAAACCCATAATGAAATGGATAACTACTGTCAAACAATTACGGAGTGCCTTCAGAAAGCAGCCAAGTTAACAATACCAAAACAACACCATAAAACAACAAACAACACATGGAAACCCACCACAGAAATAATCAATGTAATCAAAAAACGAAGACAATTAAGAAGACAGTACATGATAACAAGAGACAGAGAAACCAAAACGCAAATAAACAACATTAGAAATCACATCAGAACACAAATAAAACAACAAAAACAAGATAAATGGGACAACTACTGCTCAAAACTAAATGATAAAACTGACCCGAAAAAATTCTGGTCACATCTTAAAAGACTCGCCAATGAAAATACAGGCACAAAGAAATATCCTTCACTTGAACATAATAATACTATAGCACACACAAATAAAGAAATAGCCGAAGCTTTCAAAGATCAACTTAAAAATACTTTTAAAACTCACACTGATCCAAATATGGATACATATTTCTACAATAAAGTCACTAATCACATATTAAACAATAAACATCAATTTGAACCAATTTTTCCAATAAACATAACTGATACAAATACAAGTCCCGACACAGATTATGCAAGCACGTCACTAACAAATGAAATATGCCTTCAAGAACTACTCGAAGCAATAAAAGACACAAAAAACAAAGCACCAGGTGAAGAAGAAATACAAGCTATCCTTCTAAAAAAGGGCACTCCGAAATTGTTTAACTACCTAAATTCACTTTTTAACCTATCTCTATCCTCAGGATTCCATAAGGAAGGAAAGCCAGCAAATAAACCTAATAGCTACCGACCAATCAGCCTGACCAGCTGTGTAGGCAAAATTCTTGAAAGAATAATTAGTGATAGACTCTCCACATTCTAGGAAATAACATCAAAATTACCAAAAGAACAAAATGGATTCAGGAAATTTACACAAACGATAGACCACCTAATCAGATTAACCGAAACCATAATAGATAGCTTCAATAAAAAAGAATGTACTGTCGCTTGCTTCCTTGATATCGAGAAAGCATTCGACACTGTATGGCACGATGGTCTAAGGTTCCGAATGAATGAAATGGAACTACCGCGAGGAAAGTTATTCACTGGTTATCTAACTTTTTGGAAAATAGAAAATGTAGAGTAAATGTTGAAGGAACATTTCTGAATACTTTACTCCTGAAGCTGGTGTCCCTCAGGGAGGGATGGTTAGCCCTATACTCTTCATCATGTATGTAAACAATATGCCACTGAGGGATCCGAATCATGGATTCTCTTCACAGTTCGCAGATGACGTGGCAGTCTGGAAAAGTGCCGCAACACCCACGACAGCAGCCACATACAACCGCAACTAAATAGAATAAGTGAATAGTGTCAAAAATATAGAATAAAAATAAACACAGCAAAAATACAACTCGTAATCTTTACGAAATTGACAAAACACAAAAAACAACAGCCGGAATTATATATAAATGGCACACTACTCCAGATTGCCCCATCGGCAAACTTTTTAGGTCTGACCTATGATTCAAAACTAACTTGGATCAATCATGTGAACAAAATTAAAAATAAAGTCTGGCGAAGAACTAACTATGCTAGGAGTCTAACTGGTAAAAACAGTGGAGCATCTACAGATAACATACTCAAAATCTATAAAACATATATTAGACCTGTAATAGATTATGCAGCTCCAGCATGGATAACTGTAAGCAATAAAATAATTAAAACCAAACTACAAACAATCCAAAACACACTCCTCACAACTGCATACAGAGTTCCAAGAACTATATCATTTCAGTTCATTCACAAATACTCGAACATACCAACCATACCAGATAGACTCCAACATAGTACAATAATGTACTTTAATAAGAATTGGATGAAAAACGAATTACTATGCGAACTAGACAGGTACCTCATACATGATGAAGCTAGTCCTAAATATCTCTCCCCAGTTAACTTATATTTTAAATATAAAAATAAATAAAAAATATATATTAAATAATAAAAATACTACTAATAATATATATATATATATATATATATACATATATGTATTAAACAATAAAAAAATGCCACCAACAAACTTGACATTCTGCTGATAGAATAAAATAATCACTATATATGAGCCACAATACATGGACATTGCCCTGAAAAGGATCAAAATAATATTCAGTTCTACAATTATAAATACCAATCCGGTAAGAACATAAGTACGGGGAGGAGGAAGAGGTCATAGAGAACCTGACCCTCCAGGGTATGAACTTTTCTTACCCAAACACCGACAGACATTCATTTTCATTGCACTGTAGAACAAAATTTGTAAAATATTCTGCTAACATTCATTTTAATCAGGCAGTACATAGATGATATTATAAAATCTGTGGATTGCTAAATACGTTAGTTGCTGAGACACTAGCTTATTATAATCGTCAAACTTTATTATACTTGTCATAAGACATTAGCACCAGGCCTATTCAGTGATAGTGCCAGCACCTAAAATTTGGAGAACAAATCAACTCATCTTAGACTTGCATCTAATTTCAAACGAATTTGATATTTCTCCAAAATTTTAACCTTTATCACAATTACAGTTTCCGAGGTTTATTGTTTACTGACTGCAGTAAACCAACAACAATATTAAACTGTCTCCCCTTGTGTTGCGATAGCTATTTTTTATACCCATTAGGCAAGATTTTCGAAAATTCAGCTGGCAATAACTGTTAGTTTGCATATACTCATTGCTGATAGTTACGCTCAATAATCTTCTACAAATTTAGAGAACATGCAGGACTTCCGCAATACACGTTTAGCCATATACGTTACATACATTTCTAAATATATATTAAACTTATACAAACATATATATTAAATATATATATATATAACGGTCATCATTTACAAATTTTATCTGTCATTTCATGATATTACAGCTTTGAATTTAAATGTGTAATAAACGATGCTGACATCTTAATTCAAGTGATCTGCTTGCATTCAGTTATTTTTTCAGAGTGAATTTTGGTGGGTAAATTTGTTTGGTCTGTCAAGAAGAACTTGGATATTAGAGATAAAAGAATATCATCAACGTATCTACAAATACGACTAAGTCTTTGTTGCTAAGATTTACTATATATCAAAATTCATATTCGTATGCCCAAGTGGTTAAGGCACTTGACTCGTAATCTGGGGGTCGCGGATTCGAATCACCGTCATACCAAACAAGCTCGCCCTTGCAGCCGTGGGGACGTCATAATGTTACGGTCAATCCCATTATTCGTTAGTAAAAGAGTAGCTCAAGAGTTGGCGGTGGGTGGTGATGACTAGCTGTCTTCCCTCTAATCTTACACTGCCAAATTAGGAAAGGCTAGCGCAGATGTCCCTCATGTAGCTTTGCGCGAAATTCAAATCAAACATCATATTCGAATATATACAGAATAGAATAAAAGCCATCATAAATGACAGGAAACTACTGTTAAATTATCGACAAAAATGCTTGTTACGTATTATAATTTATCCCGGACGAGTCTCTAGTTTAGTATGTTGCGTATTACAATTTGAAATAACAAAAAATTTGAATTTTTATTCTTTGGATTAAATGTCGATATGTATTAAATTTATGATATTTGCCAACAAAATTGATACACAAAATATTCTTTCCTAACACAAATATATTTTAATATTAAAAAAATACAATTTATAATAACGGTTAATACAAATACTTATTGAAAATATTGGTTTATGTAGAAGCGTTTTACAAATTATACTTCTACCTGGTCTGGAACTGAATATTTTATCAACGGTCCAGGTCCACGATGAGCAAATTAGTTCTGAGTTGATATTGTTACACTTTGCTTAAACTAGCTAGCTAGGTTGGCATCACGCCCCTTATAAGCTGACTTTTTTATCGACGAAGATATTAAATATCCTCCTGGAAATACTAACGTCCAAAGTTACTTCACTGAAGTTGAATGGTTTGTAATGTTCGAAACTTTAAACGTTCCTGGTCAAATTCTGTAATGTTCCGAACAAACAACGTTTCGACGATGACTGAAAAAGATTGAAACTTTGTTCGCTCCTCTACATAAAAAATTTTCTCAACCCATACCAGCCGTTTTTTACACATATATTTTTCTCTACAAGTGGGTTTTCCCGTCATCACGGATTAATATTCTATTACTGTCTCTCGGCGCCTCGGTTTACATACTTTAAGGCGAGATTCTCGAATGTTCAACAATATTCACAGATATGCTAGTGTTTTTGTGAAATATATATTATTGATTATTGCAGCTGATTATATTCTACAAATTTAAAGAACAGGCGAGACCTGCGAAATACACATCCAGCAATATACGTCACATGTATCAAACAGAAATAAACACAATATTAAAATAAATGTATAACAGTAAATTTGTTACATTATAAATCTAACTAAAACGCACCTGCTCTTCACTTATTTCATCAGTCTCGAAGTAATTCTTCAATCACCACATGTTTAGTAAAACTACGAAGAAAAACGAAATGTTATTGTGAGAAAAAGTACAGTGCACTCTAAATGAGAATTAAATAGCACTCTTGAGTCTTTTCACTGTATGCTAGGTCAAAGAGTAGAAAACAAAACCAGTTCCCACTCAAATTTTCAACTCTTTTGACTGTGCAAAGGATAAAATATCATTTTGGTAATTATAAACGTTTATTTTTCTTTATGTTTTAAGGCCAAGTACATAATTTATACATTAAAATATCAAAAATATTTATTAATTAACATTTATTCACCACTTACAATCTTTTAAGCACTGAATCTTACTTATAACATCAGCGACAGTAGTCCTATCTGTAGTCTAATTTAAGTATTAGGCCTAATACAGAAAAGTAACGTAAGACTCGCTAGTTGGTAAATTTTATTTTACTTTTGGCTCTAAATCATTGCTACAAAACATTTGAATTAAACTATTATGAATAAAAACAAATCTTCCTAACAAATCAGATCGTACGATCTTACGAAGAGCGACAACTAGAAACGTCATCCTTCTTTACATACAGTATAAAAACTTGGCGATTGTTCAATCTGTATGGCCTGTACGGTTTTAGCTGTATTTGTCTTTCTCACAAATCAACATGAATATTGAGCATTCAACATAAGCATCATAACTGGGCTAAGAACATCAGGTTTTGCTGCGAAGCGACAATCTATATTGTTGAGCATTACCACAAAACGAGCACGAGAGCGTTCTTGACATTGACAAAAGGGATAAGCCTTTTAGCTAGTGATGTGTAAGTTGCGAGCTTACATTACCTCCCATAAATATTCCTTGTAATTGTGATATTAAGCAAAAAATACATAGCTGTTGAGAATGTGTTTAATGTATTTCGTGTGCGTCTGTGCTTAAATATAAACTACAGACTAAAAGGATGGGAGTTAATCAGTATGCTAATAAAGTTACTACCACTCTTATAATGCATCTATAGTTTAAATTGTGGGAAATATTTTGTAATACTAATATATCTCAAGACGGTCCATATGGGTATTAAAACTTTTATTTAAATGAAGTAGAGAACAACGTTTCGACCTTCTTAGGTTATCTTCAGATTAACGTGAAGATGACTAACCTGAAGATGATACAAGTTTTAATACCTATACCAGCCATCTTGAGGTACATTTTTACTTGAAGTGTATTTATTGGGTTGAGGAAAAATTCGTGAGCGTTTTTTCAAGTTAAAAAAATATATTCATAAATGAAACGCTTTCGCAAAATATTTCATGTCATTTGGTAGATAATTTTTTGCTCTAATAGATGGTGTGTTTGATTTTTATATGTCGTTAATTTTTGCTTTCATTTTCAGCTCATTAAATGGAATGTCAAGTGGACAAAATCGAGCATTTTCGACACCATCTGCTTTTCGCATTTAATTTCTTGCAATTTCGTTTAAAACAATGCATACTATATACCTAGGTATTACATGAAATAAAGTATCATAATAAATGTTTTGGGTGTAATGTGTTTATGCATTGAAGTATTGTATAGTCTTGCATGTAATGCTTGAATGAAATTATTTAAAAACGCTCACGAATTATTCCTCAACCTAATATTTCTCGTCATTACGAATTTTATGGTATTGTATGGTCTCGAGCATGGATCTCCAGCTCTGAAATCCAAAGCTTTATTATAGAATGTTTCTAATCGTAAAACAGTGGTTATTTTTGGAATATTGTTATAAAAACATTATTATTCACTATATATTTTATTGTTATTTAAGAATAAACAAGGACATAATAATTATTTAGCTTGAAAAGATTTTTGAATGAATTATTGTGTTTAAACGTTATCAGCAAGAGATATTAATCATAATATGACAACATATAAAAAATACGTAAAACAGCGATGCATTATTACAAGATTTAACTTTGAGTAAAAACCAAAACTAGCTTTATTTAGAGTTACAACGCACGTTTATTAGGATCGTGAAAATGGATTAAATAGTTTTCATCCCTGCCGGGGGTCGAACCCGGGACCTTTGGATTAGAAGTCCAACGCGCTATCCACTGCGCTACAGGGACGTATAAAAGAAATTATAAATGTTTTATTAAAATACAAATAGAGAGCTAGCTACTTGTATTTTATTTTTGGATCATTGTTATCATTTTTCGTAGATGAAGACATTTCGCGAATTAATCTCAGTTCTCTGACCAAAATAACTATACCATGCAAAACTGCACTTGCTACTGATGTATAATGCTGCCTCGAGATTAATTTACGCCTAACTTTGTATTATAAAATAGCTTATTTTTATATATTCAGTAACATTTTAGATCTAGAAATTGTTTATGTATTTTAGGTTTCCAAAATAAAATTCTTTATTCAGACTTAATTTAACGGATATGGAAATTACTATAAAACTGTTAATCATAAATTGACTTTTCCTAGGCTGTATGCTCATTTTGATAGAATAGTTTCGTGGAGTAATATAGAAATTCGTTTGAATTGTACTTAGTTCGTAAGCACTTATTCTTTGTTATATGAATAAATAACACGTATTAAATAATGTCTGAAAGATAATGAATTTAACAGTTATTTCATTAATAGTAATATTGGAGAAATGTTGGAGGACCTCTACTGCTATACGTTTCAAAAAAGTATGTAAAATAAAATTAAAGGAAAGCAGTATAAGAAATGTAAAGTGACTGCAATGATGGGAAATTTGAATGATTATTTAAGATCAATAAAGTTGGTCAAAGGGAAAACAAAAAATACACGAAAAAAGGATGCCTTAAAATGTTAAAATTAATAGTAAGCATATCTTCAAATATATTAAAGGTCTCAAAATGTTATGAACGGAGTTGGGTCTTTGAGGGATGATTCAGGAAGGTATATTTGACAATTGTGGGATGGCTGGGTTAAGTACAGGACGTTGAAAAGTTAAGCTCATATATACTGTTATAGATTCTTGGAAGTTATTTAGTATTAATATAGTAATTTGGATTAATAACCCAATAATAACTATATATAGTAATTTTGATAAATAAAAGAAAGATGACCTAAGTTTGAAGTTTAGTGTAAATTTTACCATAACCTTAAAATAGGCTTAGTATTCGTAATGATACTATAGGTATATTTCAGCTTCTGGTAAATCATAAAACAGGACAGATACATTGTTTTATTAAATAAGTACAATCTAAAACTAGTTTATTGTCTCTTAGGGTTTTAAGAATTAAATTATTAAGTTCTTTATTTTCTGAGTTCTATACAAATAAAGGTAAACTGTATCACTTTTAGATTTGATATTTTGCTGCATATAAAGATAGAGAATAATATATTGTTACAAAATTAAAAAGAAACAAAAATTCAGATGTGGAAAGTTTTTAATGATTCAAGATAAACATGTTCCTTATAGAACGAAAAAACAAGTAAATAATGAGGTTGGTTTACAGAGCTTAAGAGATAAAATTAAAACATCATAAATTTAAGAAATTTATATTGACTGGTATGACAGGATATTTAGAACATGATAAAAGATTAAGAAAGTTGATGAAACAGAAAATTAGAACATCAGAAAAGGATGTATGAGAAAAAGTTGTCTGAAAATGTAAAAAGTAACAGTAAGGATTTCTTTAAATACATTAAGGACAAACAAAATGTTAGAATGGGGCAGGACTCTTGAGAGATGATAAAGAAAGGTAAGTATCTCATAATTATGAGGTAGCTCAGTTATTATATTTTGCTTTTTCTTCAGTTCTTACTGATGGAGATCTAAGCAGTATTGCACACCTTGAACAGTTGATAAATGGAAATGAGGTCAAACAAGATGGCTGCATCAATTCTAATCTTGTTTACACAAAATTAGGAAGCTTGAAAAAGTGATAAGGTTCCTGGACCAGGTAGTATTTTCTTAAGGATTTCAAAGGAGGTTAAAGATTAGATATGTGAGTCACTTACTACCATTTTTTTTGTCAGTCCTTGAATAGTGGGCAGGTACCAGAAGATTGGATGTTAGCTAATGTAACTTTTCTTTTCATGGTAGGTAATAAAATTGTTGCAGTAATTACAGAGCCATCAGTCTTCTTACGTCAGGTATGGGAAGAGTTTTGGAAAGTCTGTTAAAAGATGCTTTGCCAAAATATTTAACAAAGTTTAGAATTTTATTGAATAGTCAACATGGTTTCACTAAGGGAAAATCTTGCCTTACAAATCTTTTGACATTTTTTGAAAAGGTTACTGGTTGTGTAGATGAAAGTAAGGGTGTAGATTTGGTGTACCTGGTTTTTTAGAAAGCATTTAACAAGATGCTACATGAAAAGTTTGTGAAAAATTACCTGGGTAGGAATGAGAGATAGGTTATCAAATTGGATAGAAGAGTGGCTGGACGGAAGAAAGCAGAAGGTTGTTATAAATGGAGTTCAATCAAACTGGATTAATGTCACAAATGGGGTACCTTAGGGCTTAGTCTTAGGTATTTTTGATTGGTGTTTTTGATTTACATCACTGACATAGGTGAAGGAATAGTCAATAAATTACTTAGATTTTCTGATGATATTAAGGTCTAGGTTATTGTTAGTTGTAAAGAGGATGCTACTGATTTACAAAAGAATTTAGGTAATTTAATGAGTTGAGTAAATACATGACAGATGGGTTTTAATCATAATAAATGCAAAATAAGCATGGGGGTTATCAGAATTTGAATTATAACTTGGTTGGGAATAACCATAATATAATAGTTGATCAGTCTTTAAAGCCATCCAAGCAGTGTGCAAGTAAGATTTTAGGTTGCATCTATAGAAGTACTGAATACAAGTTTAAAGATATTATAAATTCATTGTATAGTTCACTGGTTAGGCCACATTTGGAGAATTGTGTTCAGTGTTGGGCTGCTTACCTTAGGAAAGACATTAAATTGTCAGAAAGGGTTACTAGAATGGTGACTGGGATGGAAGCATATGAAGAGAGGCTGATATCTCTCAAATTGTTTTCTTTTGAAAAAGGAAGAGTTAAGGGGATCTGATTGAGCTGTTTAAAATTGTAAAGGGAATGCTAGTGTTGATGCATTATCTTTTTTAATATTTAACAATTAAAATAGTACGACTAGAGAACAAAAATATAGATTTTGGCATGGAAGGAGTCAAGGTAAGACAATTTCATTTTTTTTAAGAAGGTGGTTGGTCTTTGGAATGATTTGCCTTCAGGCATTGTGGAGGCACTAAATTGAAGTGAATTTGAGAAAAATCTTGATAATCATGTAAATGATAAGAGCTGATTTTAAGATTTAGTTCTTAAAATTAATTTAGTTTAGAGTATAGAACTGCTGAGATAGACCAGTAGGTCTCATATTGTTCCAAAATGGTATGTTAAAATCTACTTTTTTTCAGTTTTTATTAAAGGAGATGTAAATAATATATCTTTAAATCTGAATGTTTGCTAGCTTGAAAAAAATGTATAAAGAAGGATAAAGCTCCAGGGCCAGTTAATATTTGATCAAGGGTTTTGAAAATGGTTATAGATTGGGTATGTGATCCACATGGTGCTGTTTTTCTAAATTTTTAAACAGTTGAAAAGTGCCAGAAGATTGGAATTGGCTAATGTTACTCCTCTTTACAAATAAGGTGATAAAATTGTCCCCATAAACATAGCATCATCAATCTTTGATCAATGGTGGTAAAAGTTTTGAAAGGTTAATAAAAGATGTTTTGCAAAGTCATAAAAAATTTAAACCTTTTATTGAATAGCCAGCAAGATTTCATCAGGGAAAATTGTTGCCTCATTAATCTTGTGACATTTCTTAAAGAGGTTACTGAGAGTACAGGTATGAATGTGGCATATTTAGATTTGCCATGCCGGGCCGAAGCTTGTTGAAACAATTATCTCTTTTATGTGTGGATGAAAGTGTGGCTCATTGGATATATAAATGGCTAGATAAAACAAAGTAGAGGGTTCTTATAAGTGGAGTTCAGTCAAACTGAATGTTAAAAGCAAGGTTCCTCAAGGCTCAGTATCAAGACCATTACTCTTTTTTTTTTATTTAAATCTGTCTATAAATGAAGCAGTAGATTATGTAGATTTGTTGATGTAATTAAAAGGTGGTGCTGGTTGTGGGGAATTCATTTATAATATATAGACTCTTTAATTAAAAGTTGAATATTGGATGATCCAGATGAGATGATTTTAAAATTTTTTATTCAAAATGGGGTAGTTGCTGTTTTCACTATGTATGTGAATTGTGCAGCCTGAAAGATTTGACAGTTTATCTATGATAAATAATCCTTCAGTTTTAAATTATAATACACCTTTGCTACAATTAAATCTGTTTTGAATAACATCTATAATATTGTTACAATTGTTGCACTATTTTATTCTTTCTTGTTTTTGTTTATTTAATTTACAAAATGTTGGAGATTTAGTATCTTAGAAATTTATGTACCTAATGTTTTATCTCCTTCAATATAGTTTGCTGCAGATAGAATGCATACATACCTACATGTCTAAGAATTAAAACTTGATTACTGTCACAGACATATCATATGTTTGTTGTTGTTCTCTTTGTACTATCGTTCATCATTAAACTTTGATTTCTGTTGAATTAGTCATTTACTAGTGGGTATAATTTTGATGGGAATAATTTGAAAATGTTATGGAAGAAAAAATCCTTCAAACCCTTTGAAGCAGTGTGCTGCTGCTAGTTGCCAGGCAAATAGGATTTTAGGTTGTATCTACAGAAATATTTAATACAAATCTAAAGAGGTTGTAATATCATTGCAAGGTCATTGTTTAGGTCCCATTTGGAGTAGTGTACTCAGTCTTGAGCTCAGTATCTTGGAAATAACATTGAATTGTTGGAAAGGGATTAGAAAAGAGCTAGTAGGATAATATTTATGATGGAAAGGTTGTAATAAGAGAATAGATTAAAACCTTTGTTTTGTTTTCAAAGAAGAAGAGCTAGAGGGTATCTGTTTGAGATGCTGAAGATTGTTAAGGGAATTACCTTATTTTACACCTTGCAAGATGCACTTTTTTCTTTAAAATACCTTGAAAATCCCCATGTGTTGTCCAAGACAAAAGTGATGGATTAAGACAAGAGGTTAACTTAGGGTCTACTCAAAATGTCCCCTCATACAGATTTTAATCTCATTACTTATCAATTACAAGTATTTTCAATAGCATAAAACATTCAATTTAACTAATATTGTTGATATACTGTGAAGAATATGATGTATTTGACTGTATTTATTCAGTAGGTTGAAGAAAGGTCAAGGCTGCATCAAGGTGTTGGTTGTTGAGTCAAAATATTTTTTTCTTAGAATTATTTTTCCAAAATTAGGGTGTGTGTTCCACAGTGTAGCATCTATAAGGCATATAATATGGTAATAGTATAAATTTATTGTTTTGTTTCATGTTTAATATTAAGAATTGTAAGACTAGGGGACACAACTATAAATTTTGTCAGGGAAGGAGGCTTCTTCAGCTAAAACAGCTCTTATTTTCTAACAGGATGGTTGGCATTGCAAAGAATTTGTATTCAGATGTGGGAAATGTAGTTAATTTAATGGAGTTTAAGAGAAAATGTAATAAATATTTGATTGATAAAACATGGCTCTGAGGTTTTAGTTTGGTTTGATTTAGTGAATTGGACAGCTCAGGAAGACTAAAGGGCCCCTTATTGGTTTTCAATGTTATGTTAAAATTGTAGCAAGAGTAATGTCCATTAATAAAACATTAGCATTTTAATAAGCAGATGGTTTTATTGAATGCATTTCGTGATGTTGTTTCAGTACAAATTGCAGTTATAACACATGAAAATGCAGGTTGTGAACAACATATATGTGGTGAAATGTTTAAGAGTTGTTCCAAAACTTAATGTTAAACTTGTAACTGGAAGAAATTGCTAAGGAGAGACAGTATAAATCTTAGTAGGTTCTAACCATCTGACCATCCTTTTCTTTAATCAGGTACTAATTGGTCCTCTTATTTTCTTTTACTTTTCCAAAACCATAGCAAGCTGCATTATTGGTTGTGAATACAACAAAGTTATTATGCCTAGGATTTTTCTATGGTGAGAGGAGAGGGAAAGGCTAAACCTCTGACTTCTGTAGCTAGCCTAATGTTTACCATAACAGAGTTTATAGATGAACAGTGGAATTCTAGCTAATGCACCACACATGGGAAAGTTTGTCATGTCTGTTGTTTTGTTGATCTTTAATCCTCTTGTGGCTGAGCAGCCTTCAGTTGCAGCAGTAGATTCCATGGTGTTCAACTCTCCATTGAATATATCAGTCATGGAGGAAGCAGTGATGTCTTTAATTTCATTGACTCTGGAGTAACTGAGCCTTTAAGGGGCCCAGCAGCTGACCACACCTCTCTTACAGATTCTAGCTAGATCAAGCCATTGTCTTTTGAGGAAAAAATGGGACCCACTTGTGCAATGCCTCATTAGAAGGTCAGAAGACCCAACATATCAGTGCTGAAAGATATGCTCCAACCTTCCTCAAAACTCAAGGAATACTTTCCAGAGCTTGGATGTTGTCAAGGGCTAATCACGTTCTGGAAGAGTTAAGGTAAAATGGATTCCTAAATGATGATTGTCATCTTTAAGGACCTGAGTAGTGTATCTGATATCACCATTGTTGCTACCATGACCATAGTCATGTGGATGAGCCAACTGGCTTGTGAACTGTGGTTAGTTTTCTTGATATAAGTATGTAAATCTAATTCTGGCATAACTTCCAATTTCACAATTACGGTTTAGAACAATGTCAAATGAGTAAGTGTAGCTGCATAATGTCACTGTAATATACTTTCTGCCTCCAAACAACAAAAAAATCCTGTTAAAATCCTTTCATTGTGTTTTGATGAATCACAGTGGTAAAACTTTATTTTTTTGTTTTACTATTTGGAGAGCAGTCACCTTCCTATAAATGTCTGTAGGCAATGAAGGGTGATATAGATATGAACACTGTAGGCTTGAGCACCCACATCTTGATATTTTAGCTTATATTTTTTTATGATTTTGCTTGATTATTTTTTTCATATTGTTTTCTTCAACTGGCAAACAAAGATTAAGACTAGTAGATGGTGCACTCCCACTGCAATGCGAGTTATTTCTGCAAGTACCTCCAAAACTTACAGTACATAATTATATTCCACATTATAGTCTGTATCCTGGGGACTGTTTTTAAGTTTATAGTGTATTCAATTTCATGTGTTGTTTGGACCTGTTTTGTTCATTAAAATGTTGTTCATCACAGGTTTGGATCTACTCTGTTTAATGCAATTCTTCCTTTTAATATTAGTCTTTGCTTGACTGTTTAAGTACTAATTTTCTGTACATGTATTTGAATGAATGTGATTTGTTGCTGACAACATCAAATACTTCCATTACATTGTTTAGTCTTTATGTTTATTGCAGCTACATGCCACTGCCTTAACTAATAGACAAATTTAATGAATTATAATTTAGCCTAGTAGCTAATTACAGTAGCAATATTGCTGCTAGTGTTATAAGATGTTATAGCAAATGATGTCTCCCATGTCCTGTTTTAACTCATTTTCCTCCTATTCTTCACACAAATCCATTCTGTGAAAAATTATATAGTTTTGTATTAACTTGTACTTAGTGTAATATGTTGCTCAAAATTCAAATATATTACATCTACACATTAATTTAAAAAATTCCATAGGATTGAAGCATTTCAGATTTAAACATTTTACATCTATTAAAACAACTATATTAGGGAATGTTAACATAGAAACCAATATAATGTAAATGTGGTAACTTCTATATTTTGAAATTTAAAACATTGTATCTTTACAGCTTAAACCAAGACTTTAATAATCCTAGCGTTTTATGTTTGAGTAGTGATTACTGTTTTGCTATTTTTTTTTCCTTTTTAGATAGTTTCTCAATATAAGGAGATTAATTTATATAATTAACAAATTTAATTTTTCAAATAATCATGCAAAACATCTTTTAGATATTGTAAGATATTGATTACAAATTAATGATTTAACAAGCTTTGAAAAAGAAAAACTGGTAAGTAAAATTTCACATTTGGTGATTAATTTTAAACTGAAAATACTTAATGACTTAAAACCGTCTAAAGTTATTCAGCAATCTATAAAAAAATCATATTCTTCTTTGTGAAAACTTAGTTATCAATATGAAATTCCAAATGGTCTACCATTATACAGTTTTTTAACTAATTTAAATGTTGATCAAGTTAATAATTTACCTTGTGAGTGTGAAAATAGTATATTTATTGATATTTTTCATATATATATTATTACTGGTAACCTGGAAAGTATAAAAGACAAACTGTTTTGTGAAATACTTAAAAACAACTAAATAAAGAATGTCCACAAAATGTAATAAATATTCTAAAATCTATTGAAAACAGTATTGATGAATACATTTTGAAACATAATTATATTACATTTTATCCACCCAGATAGTTTTGTGAATGGAAGTTTTGTTTACTTAAAAAAAAGACTTGTTATATAAAATTTTTAACTTACACTGTAAACTTAACATTTCTTCAATTAAAATATAAGATCTAAATATTAAAAAAAATGTTATTGTTCCAATAGATAAAGCTATTTGTAATTTCTGTTTTCTTTGTTAAAGGTTTTATGCTCTAATTGTGATAAATAACATCAATAGTATGCAAACATGTAACCTTATTAACCACTATAAAGATATAGTAATTAATAATTTCATTAAAGCTTATAAAAACATTTATTTTAAACCAAATTGTTTTGTAGATTTCTTTCTAGTTTAGTGAAAACAATTATTACACAACTGGCCGTTTTATCATGTAAATTACTCACCATTTTATTTGATAAAATTTAAAAAATAATAATAATGAGAAACAGACTTTTGTATAATACTAAAGACAACTCATTTTAGAATACCTAAGTAATTACAAACAAGTGGAAAATATTCAAACATTTAATTTTACCAGAGATAATTTAATTAATTAACATTATTTATCCAGTAAACCAGAAATTTAAAATAATTCAGTGTTAGATATACATTATTTGGATACAGAAATTAAAATAATTGATAATATCAATATAAATGTTTGTGATGAAAGAAAATATTTTTCTTTTTGCAATATAGGGCTTATTCTCATTTATTGGTAATATGCTATACTCGTCTGTTATAAGTATTATAAGTTGATAATTATGCAGATTTTGTAAAATTTATATTAGAGTTTGTAATAAATTACAGTATTTTATTATTAATGTTAAAGTATTGATGCAAAGATAAGTATTTAATGGATTTAATAAAGAAACATTAAATAAAATTATTATAACTTGTGATGAATATAAAATATATTAAATAAGTAATAGTTGAGAAGTTTTTGCTTGAAGTTTCCAATACGTATTTTGAATTTTTAACAAGATTGTTTAAACAATCTGGTGCTTCCCTAGTGGCAAAGTGATATGTTTGTGTACTTACAATGCTAGAAATCAGGTTTTGATACTTGTGGTGGGCAGAGCACAGATAGCCCATTGTGTAGCTTTGTGCTTAACTACAAACAAAGAAACAATTTAGCATTTAGAGGGGTAAGTAAAGTTTGATAACTGGTAGTTACAATGAAATATGAGTATACTTAGTAGGTGATGGTTGAGAGTTATATTAGTTAAATAATTTGATTGGACTTTTATATAAGTTAGTATAATATGTTTACTACTAATTAACTTGATAGTTTAGGACTTTACTATCATAATGGGGGCTGGAATGTAAACATCAAGAGGTAAGTTTATCTTCTTACTCACATGGGTGACATCATTTATGTTTTTTAATTTTATTTTTAATGTCTGAAGGCTGTGAAGGGTGATATAAATGTAGTGGGCTTGAGCACTTACATCTGAAGATTGAACCTAGGATCTTTGGAATAGAAGTACAATGAGCTGTTGACTACATTGTGTGGATGGTTAGAAGATATTATAAACAGATAACCTCAGTAGCATTACCACAAACAAAAGCTTTGTTTTTAACTAGAACCCTCCAATATCAAACATGTACATTAAAAATTGCCTTGTTTTAACTTTATAAAGGTATGGCATGGCCTGGGTGATTAATACACTCGACTTGCAATCTGTGGGTCGAGGGTTCGACTTCCGTCATCGAACATGTTTGCCCTATCAGCCGTCAAATTCGTAATGAGTAGAAGGTTTGAATCTAGTTAATAGCTTATTGGTTAAAATGCCTTTGACAAGCTATCAGTATGATGTCTTTTATTACTAGGTGTGACATAAACCTGAATAGTCCCTGTTACGGACATATAATCCAAAAGGTCTTGCGTTCTATTCGTGATATGAATGGTTAGTGTGTAATTAATTTTATTGCTTCGAAATTGAACTTTTCATAACTATTGATGGAATATTTCAGTGGTTAACAACTTGTCTTAATCCACTGTCGTCCTTCCCTTAACAACAGTAATCAAGGATGTTGTTCAGTTACAAGTGTAATTAAAACTAGCTTTCAAACTTTTTTATATGATATTAGAATAAAACGAGTTTCGTAAATAGTACTCGTATATATATTTGCTAATACTATAATGTAAAACGAAGCCTTTGTCTTTTAGTGTTTTTATTGTCCAGCATGAGATTTTTAGTCATTATTGTGCATGCGAATGCATTGAGGGAAGGACCTACGATGTGCTAAACAGTATTAGTACGTTTACTATATACTATTACGCAACAAAGTCTTTAACGCAAAGATTCATTCGCTGAATATACAGTTGCTTTATACATAGGAAACATTTTTTTTTTAACGAAACCGAAAATTACGACTTGCATTATATTATTATGGTAACTAGCAGAAATACATGCCTGCGTTTCTGTGGAAGACCATCAGCTTTGCACAAAATTCAAACCAATTACACTTCTAAATTAGGGACGGCTAGCGCAAATAGCCCTCGTGTAGCTTTGCCCGAAATTCAAAACAAGCCAAACCAACCAGTATTTCGAAATCTCTCCCCTCCCCAACACTTAAACAGTTAAAATATTTAAGTATTTCGATTACCATTTCCTAATTCAGATTGAGAGTAACAATGTATGTATAAACGTAATCACCAATTGGTGTAGTTGTGTATTAGATGTTACAAAGAAACTTAATAAGAAGATGAACGACCTCTTTATACACGAATCAATCGGTATACCAACGCACTCAAAATAGAATAACAAGTGTTCCATCTGAGCAAACAAACCTTAGTTTTCTACCCGATATGAACATTGCCACTTTCATATCAACATTTTAGGAAGGGTAAACAAGTTCGAATGAAAGAAAGGCATCTTAAGTTTAACAGAGGTAGCGGAGAGTTTGTATAAATAACTATATTTAACAGATGGAGATACAAATATTTAAAAGTGTTTATCATCACTCAAAATATTTTTCGACAAACTGAATGAGGGAAGTAGACACTATCCTTTATATCTATAATGCAATGTATGTTTGCAATGTTTTGAATACGTTACTAAACACAATATATGTTATGTTAGAAGTTATATTTAATATTTGTTTGTTATAACATCAAAGGATGATTGAAATATCTGTTTTTAATTTGTTTTTAGAATTCATTATTTAACTTCTATAATGCATATAGACATGTTAATGCTAGAAGTAATCGACCTTTTAAAACCAAGTTTGTTATTTTTCTTTAATTGAACGTTCGACGTTTTGCTTTACAACTTCTTCAAAAACGTTCAACCAAAACACAAACCGTAACTGTTTTGGTGTTTAAAATACACGAGTAGTGTGAGCTACAGAATTTAAGAGTGAAAGAGAAAGAAGAGGTAGAGTAAAAGGAAAACGAGAATGAATGGCCTTCGATGAAGGTGGTGGATTCGAGTACCTTGATAGGAACCATTTTCAAGGAATTGGGAGTTTTTAGTTTAGCTTTTCTTTAGGTGTACCTGAGTTTGGTTCCTTCTTGTTGTAAATCTTCTTTGGTATGGTTTGTTATTTACCAGTATTATAATACTTGATGTTAACTCACGTTCTAGGCAGTGGGTGGACAATACCCCTTTCCTTTTTTCTCCCTTTTGTCATTTAGTGTTAAAGGAAATATTGCCTCGGACTAGTATATTCCTAGTTTTGTAACAGTCACTATACCTAGAACGCGATTATCACTTTACTGAAAGGGAACAAATGTTTTCGTGTTATGTTTGTTTTTTAAATATCGCGCAAAGCTACACGAGGGTTATCTACGCTAGCTGTCCCTAATTTAGCAGTGCAAGACTAAAGGGAAGATAGCTAGTCATCACCACCCACCGCCAACTCTTGGGCTACTCTTTTACCAAAAAATAGTGGGATTGACTGCGACATTATAACGCCTCCACGTCTGAAAGGGCGAGTATGTTTGGTGCGACTGGGATTCGAACCAGATTACGACCCGAACGCCTTAACCCACCTGGCCATGGTGGGCAGTTTTCGTGTGAATGGTATTATTGTTAACGACACTAGCCATATGGCAAACGGATTATTTGCCACGTAATAGGAAGGAGTATCGTTTTATAGGTGAAAAGAAAAACTAATTTGTTTCTGTTAACTACTTTAAAAAAAAAGTAGTTTTGCCTAGAATAAAAAAATATGTACTTTACGAAAATTTCGTCGATCTGTAACAGTTATGTAAATGTATCTTGGTTGTCTAGTAATTATTTTGATAGTTTTAGTTTGCATTTTCTGTAATTTGAAGTAATATCGGTTTGATGTATTTAAAAATTTCAAAATACTGAGTTAAGAAATAGCGTTATTAAAATTTTGTACTGTATTTTTTGTTCACATGGACGGTCACAAATGACTTCTCTTAGCTTCACCATTATAACTTAGTAATGTTTCTATATAGGCCGTATATGCATGAAGGTTGTAAGACAAAGAAACGAGTTTGTTATTAAGGTGTATCTGTTTAAGAAAACAGAGAATGAAGTAACAAGCTGACAGGTGCAAAAGTATTTTTATCCTATTTTTATATCGGTACCGTCAGGCTTGACAGTTTTTGCCTTTACATGAAGATACGATTGAGCTGGATCTAAATAATTTCCTAATCCTGATGCAAAACATTCGGTTGGTCTTCTGTCGGTCACTGAAGATAGAGGATAATAGTCAGTCTATTGACTTTTTTCAAACACTGTTTATGTGGAAGGGAGAGAAAATAAGTTTAGCTCGTATTTTGTACAGTGACAGAACTTTTCATGTGGCAGGAGAGTCATGATTACTTGTCAAAAATGTCTGGAGTCGATGTTCTTCCTCCCTTAGATTTAGATATTATGAACATGGGAACTTTATGTTTCTTTTATTATTTAGTACTTTAACCAGATTATGAGCTTCTTATATTGCTCGTCGTTTCCCAACATTGACAAAAGGTTTTCCTTGTATGACATTAGCGTCTGGTTATTGATTGTATGGAACTCTCATTATTGCGAAGATGGAGCGTTACGATCATCTCTTCCTTGTTCAGATGAGATAGGTCGACTAATATCGTCATTTATATCGATGTATATAATCTACAAATTTTGTTTAGACACGGGTCTGTATTGACGTAAAGATTTTAGTGATTGTATCTTCATTCTGGCCTTTAACTTGAACAATTCATATCACTTGTTTTTATGCATCAACAATAAACCTAGGTTCCACAGCATTTAAGTAAACATACAGTAAATGGAATTTACCATACATAATAACAGTATATAGTTCTACAGTGGGATTGGTTACCGTATCATTATTATTAAATCCAAGTATAACTGATTGTTACTGTTTTTGATTTTCACGCAAAACTACACGAGAGTTACCTGCACTAGCGTTCATAATTTAATAGTATAAGGCAAGAGGAAGATAGTCATCACCACCCACCCCCAACTCTTGGGCTACTCTTTTTAACAGCGAATAGTAGGATTTAGCGTCACATTATAACGCTTCTTCGACTGAAACGGCCATCATGTTAGGTATGACGGTGATTGATTCTAATTCACGACCCTCAGATTACGGGTCAAGCGCTCTAACCCTCAGACCATGCTGTATAACTGATAGTACAGGATCGAGCGTTATAGATGCTTCATAATTACAATGAACGTGTATTCAAGTAACAAATAAACGTTAATTGCCAAGTTGAGCAAGTGTATATTTTACCTGGTTTAAGATTCTAATTAAATCTTCAAGTTCTTTGTAATGGCTTGGTCTAATATAATTTATTATATTAATAGCAGAGCGAGATCCCGAAAAATATGGTATGCACCCTCTACCATCGGGCACATTATGCTATGTGGTTACTGTAATTCGACCAAGGCCACGAAGTTTCAAGGTTAATAGATCTCGGAATATGAGTGAAATAGGTTGTTGAAGTATTATTAACAAAATACTTCATAGAACTGTTACTGGGTAGCGTCAAATATAACCGATCTATGTTGAATAACAGGAAATATTTATGAAGGCAGGCAGATTGGATCAGTTTGAGAAATCCAAGTATTAAATATATCAGGATGTCGTTTCTATTTTATAAAATATTGTTTGTTTTTGCCATCACGTAATATTTCTTTAATAATGTATACGTCATCGGGAGACTGTATAACTCACCGTAGTTCAGATTCATAAAATGTTCCGTTTAATTTTTCTCCTAGATAGTATTGCAGTTTATAAACTTGTGGATTTCTCTCTGTTCTCTAGTAAATAATAAATATTTCGTCCGTCCATCCAGACATATAGTATTTATTAAATAGATGCTTGACTTTATTGATATGTACTTGATCATCTACTTTGAAATGAAATTTTACTTTAGTTGCTGGTTTGTAAAGTGTTTTCCATACCGCAGACTCATAGAGTGCTCATTTTAATACAGTGATGAAATGATTAATTGTAGACACTGACCAGATGTTTCAGTACAGTGATGGCCCGGCATGGCCAAGCGTGTTAAGGCATGCGACTCGTAATTTGAGGGTCGCGGGTTCACATCCCCCTCGCGCCAAACATGCTCGCCCTCCCAGCCGTGGGGACGTTATAATATTACGGTCAATCCCACTATTCGTTGGTAAAAGAGTAGCCCAAGAGTTGGTGGGTGGTGATGACTAGTTGCCTTCCCTCTAGTCTTACTAGGCTAAATTAGGGACGGCTAGCACAGATAGCCCTCGAGTAGCTTTGTGCGAAATTCAAAAACAAACAGTACAGTGATACATTTATAATGAGTAAAGTAGCGCCACAGTTTAGTTTTAAGAGTACGATTAAAATGTGCAACTATAGAGACTTGTTTCGTTGTGAGTAGGAAGGATGTAAACATCTTATTCCTTGAGATATTGTGGAAAGAGACGATTAGTAAACTCTGTCCCAGCATTGGTTTGAAGTTTACAATGTTTTTTACTCTGTTTTAAAATGTTTTTAAAAGAGTTTACAAGTGTTGCACCTTTCTTATCCTTGGTTGGAACAACCCATACATTTGTAGAAAACACGTCAATACATGTGAGTAAATACTTAAACTGATTATTACTTTGACTTACGCTCGAGAGGTCCACGAAATCAACATCCCTGAAACAATAACTTGGTTTCTCGAAAATTATATTCTACTGATTTGTGTAAAGTGTATGTATCTTGTCGAATTAACCAGTCTTATACCTGAATTAGACTAGTGCTTTTACAGATCTAAATAAAGGCTGTGCTTCAACAACACTAGCAGGATGAGCAGGTTTATAAAATAAATTGTAGAGTTTTATTGTACATTGTTTTCTGTGCCGTCTACATTTATTTAATTTTTTTAGCGTAAAATCTGTTTCCAACAGTAGTAAGAGCTTGACCTTTACAACAGATGATGTTAATTCTTAGAAGACTCAAGATATTAATAAGCCTAAAAGGCTAACAACAATCCATAACCATAGTCAAGACACGAATTATTAGTACAATAATATTTTATTAAGAATGATTCATTTAGATACAATACGTTTAGGTCTTCTAACACGTGTATAACTTTCATCTGTCTACATTTCTAATAACTTCTGCAAATTATTTCTTGTATGGCTAAAATTATTACGTTTTCAGAGCATGCTATTGGTTAGGTTGATTATGTTACTCTTAGAGACTGATCTTTCATTAATTATTCACGATTATTAGGTATTAAGTAACCACTAGAACGTATCAATTTCAGTAGAATTTCAGATTACTTTTGATGTTTCTGATTTTTCGTGAGTTGGGGATTCCATTCTAATTTTAAGACGTTCCACCAAATAATGAAAGTATTGGTGCTACGAGTAACGTTAAAAAACATCATTTCTGTATATGCGAGTTTCTTTTCTGATTAACTGCTGTTTTCATGTTCTTGTCAGCCAACTCTCTCAGTAATAATTTGTATCGCCAAAGTTTCTATTTTTGTATGTTCGTCATGGGAACATTACTCTTTGAAACATTTAAAGCACATTCAAAAATACCTAAAGATACTTTTAAGTCCGGCAATTATTCCTTAATTTGTTTACTTATATATTTAGGTAATGCACGGAACAACTTTTGATATTGTTCATTTCTAAGTGTTATAATGAATAAAATAGATTTTAAATACAACATATATAAACTGTATATTGATACATCCATTTAGATATGACATCAACTTTCTTCTCACTACAGAGATTATAATTGTTAATATGAAATGGACATGAGAGAATAGATTTCGGAAGTTGGTCAATCTTGGGATATCTAAACAAAAACATGTTTATATATCTAGTGACTAAGCATTTCAGTGCAAGTTCTTTTGTAACGTATGGCACGTTCTTTAATTACGTAAGGCAGTATTTTAAACTCACTCTGGTACGTACGTACTCATACGGATCTGTTTAAACGTTTTAGATTTCAAATCAATGAGTAAGTAAGTATATGGTTGTCTTGTTGATCTTCACAAGATTTTTTAAAATATTTGATATTCGATAGAAACATTTGTCTTGCTAAAACATTCAACTGGAATTTGTGTCTGACATTTTTGAATAAAATATATATTGATAATTTAAAGTAATATTACACATTGTTCTACCATGATGAAATAAATTTTGTGCGATATAAATTGAAATGGTGACTTCCACGTATAAGTTAGAACTTAACTTACATCACTGATTGCGAGAAATTCATCCCTGGGCTTGAAGTATATCTACATCAGATCGGCAGTATCTAAACAAAAAAAGATAAATAAGCATTAAACAACAACAAAATACAATTAATAAGAATCAACAATGACACTATTGTTTCCTACCTGTACATCTCTTCTTCCAAATTAAAGATACACTCTTCTTTTCGTCACTGACAATGCAAATCCAGGAACTTCTGTCTTAGATGTTGACATAGTGTCAAGAGAATGAAACTGTTGTTTGGGATAGGCCCTCAATATTCCTGATTTGACTTGATGTTAAAAAAATGAGAGAAATATCCTTTCTGCAGTTCTCCTAATCCAAAGACATGGGTATAAAATTATAGCTGTCAGTTATCCTTAGTTTAAAACTTTTGATGGTCATGATCATAATTTTTCTTCTGTTTGCAATAATTTCAAGTTTTATTCTTTGACGAATAAGGTAATTCAAGATAAGGTTACCATTAAAACCTTTCATATTATGTGCTATAACTGTATAACTATTATGTTCTTTCGAAAATAATAATTTACAGAATTTGTCACATGAATTATATCTTTTGAAAACCTGATTCTTTACACTTAAAATTACGTAGTATACTATGTGAATTATTGTTTGCTGATCTGTTACAAAATTTAAAATAATAATTAATTAATTGACGGACTTGATATCTTAGTCCTGGAGAAAACATAAATGGTTCTTCAAGACATAAGATTTACATCCTACACAAAGGTATTGACCAAAATGATGATATTCAGGATTATGTTTCTTTCTATCAGTAATGATAAAAAATTCTTGAACTGGTAAAAATTATCGCATGAATATTTCTTTTGTTTACCATTTATTAATTTGTGTCGATTGATATCAAGTCATCCCTTAAGTAATGTCCGATTTTAGGTTCAGAAAAAGATAAAAGAATTTCAAACCCTTTTAATGTTATTTAATCAATAATGTATGTTCCATTATTATTAATTATTTCCTGCCAATGATTTACAAGCTTCTGAATGCCGTTTCTATAAAATTCTTGGGGTTTGGAGGAAAAGAATGTAGAGAGGGTAGTTTTGACATCTTTATGTGTTTCATGCTCTTTTTTTTTTATCAAGATAGTTCTGCAAACTTTGGAATAGATGATAATCAGATGGGGCAAGGTCTGGAGAATAAGGAAGATGTTGAAGATTTTCCCATTCTAGCTCTTCAATCTTTGCAGATGTGATCCTTGCTGTATGGAGCCGTGTATTATCCTGATGTAAGACAACACCTTTACAATTTATCGAAGCAGGCCTCTTTTCTTTTAGTGCAACATTCAAGCGCTCTAACTGTTGACAACACAAGTTTGATGTAGCCGTTGCATTGAGTGGCAGAAACTCAAAGTGGTTCACACCAACAATATCCCACCAAACGCTTAACAAGTCTTTCTTAGGGTGGAGGTCCATTTTGGGCTGTGCCTTAGCCAGTTTACCTGCATTGAGCCATTGTTTGCAGCGCTTAACATTTTTATAATATATCCATTTTTCATCTCTAGTCACTAACCTGTCCAAAAAAGGTGATTTACGTTCACGAGAGTGTAGAGAAGTGCAAATGTCTACTCTTGCTCTAAGGTTGGCTTCTGTCAAATCATGGGTGACCCATTTTCCAAGTTTGGACACCTTTTTAAACTGTTGCAGATGATGGTGAACTGTTGAATGGGTTGAATTAAGCTTTTATGCTCGTTCTTCAACTGTTACAGTACAATCTTCATCAAGTGCAGCCAGCAGCAAGTCGTCATTAAACTCAACAGGACAACCTGAACGTGGCGCATCACTTAAACTGTAGTCACCTCATCGGAACTTCTGAAACCGTCTTCAACAGTTTCTTTCAGTGAGAAACTCCGCACCATAAACACCTTGAATGTTTCGTGTAGTTCCTGCTGCGCATTTGCCTTTTTTAAACTCATAAAGCATTATACGTCTAATGTGTTCCTCAGATACATCCATCTTCATAAGGGCTTATTTTATTAATGAACTGAAAAGTGGAGTTAGGTTAGTTTCTTTTACTTGTCTGAATATTTTTATACACGTCATATTACATATCTAAGTCATTAAATCCTTCTACAAAGACAGAAATGATGATGCACTTTCTGTATTAAATTTTCGGACATTACTTATGGGATGACTTGATACATTATGCAGATTTATTAGTTCTGTTACAAACAGAAAAGACAACAGATTGTCCTTTTGAACATTCTTTACTATAATAAATATTACAGTGTTTTGAACACTGATGTTTATTCTGAACAACAAACATTTACCCAAAGGAAGCTTTTCATTGACGTTATAACATCGAAATGATGATTGTAATACCATAAATAGATTTTCTCTGAGCGTGAAGAACCTTTTTATTTTACACGATTAACATTTTCCTACGAACATACATGTATTTAAACATTCAAATGACGTTCATATTAACTAATACAGGGTGTTTGGAAAGTCACTGTGCAGTTTTGTGATCATATTTTGTTCAGTCTATTTCAAGCCAGCAACTGATAGCGGAGTTTAGAAACAAAATAAGAAGGATCCAGGCCTGTATTGATGCCAACAGGGGTCACTTTCAACATTGTTATAATTGTCATTCATATTTACCTCCTGTATTCTATATTGAAACATGTCTGTTAATAAATATATAAGTGCACAGTGACTTTCCGAACACCCTGTATTTTCTATACAGCGTAGTCCTTCTGGAACATTAGCCGAACTATGTTAGTCTTTAGTCATGGTCGTTGTTGGTCTCTACTACGAGGTCTTTTCAAAAAATACGCGGACTGTTTGAATTGCGCGGCTCCAGTAGGTTCCAGGGGAATCCGCTAGGTTTGCACAGATCAGCTGATTACGGCGCCATTTCCCGATTGCAGATATCTTCATTTGTGTATTAGCCACGCGGTTTTAAGTGAAGTGCGATTTTTTCGTTTGGCGGATTTCAGAATGACCTGAAGGAGCAACGACTTGCTGTGAAATTTTGTGTTAAATTTGGAAAATCTGCGACTGAAACTTTTGCTATGCTTAACACGGCTTACGGTGATGTTGCTATGAAGCGTATGGCATGTTTCAAGTGGCATGAACGTTTTAAGGATGGTCAACAATCCATTGAAGATGATGAGCGTCCTGGACGTCCTTCCACGTCAACTGACGACCCACACGTCGACAAAATCAACACCCTGGTGCGGGCAAATCGACGTCTGACTGTCAGAGAGCTTGCTGAAGAGTGTGGGATATCAGTTGGATCTTGTTACGAGATTTTGACCGAAAAATTGAAGATGCACCGCGTTGCTGCGAAATTTGTGCCTCAGAACTCGTGAGTTTTTGGCCAAACACTCGATCACTGTTCTTCCTCCCCCTACTCACCTGACCTTGCTCCTTGCGATTTTTTCTTGTTCCCCAAACTCAAAAGACCCTTGAAAGGAAGAAGATTTGAGACGATTCCCGAGATTAAGGCAAATGAGACGAAGGAGCTGGAGGACATTACAAAAGAAGCGTACCAGGACTGTTTCAACAAGTGGAAACACCGTTGGGATAAGTGTGTGCGTTGGGGAGGAGAGTACTTTGAAGGGGTCCCAAACCTGTAACTTCTAAATAAAGTACATTTTGTTTTATGACGTCAGTCCGCGTATTTTTTGAACAGCCCTCGTATAATTATAATTCGAATGTTTGCTGAGATATGCTAATTAAGGCTAATACTATTGCTTTAGCACAGCAAAGATCGTCATTGTTGTTACTTATAGTGACAACTGATTTTTTTTTTCGTAAGTTGATCAAGATTGATATTTGATAATTTGTATCCGGCGCCACCTATTGGTAATTCTAATGCAACTTCAATTTTAACCATCATACACACGGTGGGGGTCAAAAATGGGCCCACTTGTGTTTAAGTTGTTATAGAAATATCAAAGGTGTGACTTTCGGGCCTAAAAATGTACCTAATTTAATCTATACTAATAACATACTATACTAATACGTTTAACATGTATTTTATGCAAATGGGGTATTACACCCCTTGTCTAATGTCGAAATTCACGTTTTCCACATTGGGGTCATTTTTGACCCCCGTTTAAAAAACTCAATTACATGTCTGGTAAACAATCAAATAATATATTGATATGAAATTTTGTGTTCTAGAACATTCACAAAAACAAACCAATGTTTTGATAAAAATTGTAGACGGAGTCAAGATAGGGATTTGTAGCTAAACGATCCCTATTCTTCTATATAGAAAAGTAATTAAGACACTCGACTCGTAATCCGAGAGTCGCAGGTTCGAATCCCCGTCAATCCTAACATGCTCATTCTTCAAGCTGTGTAGGTGTTATAATTATTGTGGCAGTCAATCTCACTGTTCGTTGGTAAAAATATAGCACAGGAGTTGGCGGTGGGTGGTGATGACTAGTTGCCTCGCTTTTAGTCTTACACTGCTAAATTAGGGACGGCTAGCGCAGATAGCCTGCGCAAAATTCAAAAAATCAAACCTATTCTTCTTTTTAAATCAATACTTTTTTATTCATCTTGTATATACATATATATAGTCATCGTAAGTGACTGACATAAATTCCAAAACATAATTGGTAATACTAAACCGGACTTCATAATTTGTATAGATAAATCTTGAAGAAATTGCAAAGTGAAAAGCTATAATGGGATTCAAACCCTCGACTCTCAGATTGTGAGTCTAGCGCCCTGTCCACCTAATGTTAGACGTAAACAACATCAATAGATGAAGAACCTATATTACGATTCGACATTTGGCAGAGTTTGAAGTTCCCTAATTCTGTATTTGACTTATTATTTATAGAACCAGTTTTATTTCGCTCTCATATAATAACTTTTTTATGATATAGAAATCTGAGTACACAACATACCATCTATCATTAATCGCATGTTACTAAACAACAGTACCTGTCATTAATAACTTGGTAGCATCCTATAACAAGCAGTTCATATCCATTTGGGTTGGTATTTACTCAGAAAAACTTTGAACAAAGAAGTAAAAACTTCAACACCAAACTAATACCTAACAAATCACTTCTGTAGGGGGCTTCGGATAGAGCGATAAATATAGGGGCTTAAAACGCAAAATTCCGGGTTCAATTTCTCGCGGTAGATGGTGCAAATGACCCATTGCGTAACTATTTGGTTTTAAAAACAAAGTTGCTAGTTTTTGTCACCATTTTTTTTTCGATTATTGTGCGGGTATATAGTGTGAATTATTTATGTTGTTGTTTGTTGTTTTGAATTAAACACAAAGCTACACAACGGGCTATCTATGCTCTGCCCACCATGGGTATCGAAATCCGGTTTTTAGCGTTGTAAGTCCGCATACGTACCACTGAGCCATCTAGTTATTTATGAAAATTGTAACTAGATACTTTTAAACCAAATACATTAGCCTAGACTGAGTACTGGCTCTAGAGTTATATCTCTCATGTGATTATAATTATCATGCTCCTCTTCGATGTTAATAGCAAATTTGAAATATAAACTCAACTTCACTGACTCAGCTTAAATTATAATGTCCAACAAGGTTGTGATAGAGAGTTTCCTATTCGAAATCACCATACATGTTTCGTAGGTAGCCTTAAACGCAGGAATCCTTCGCCTTAGTTTCCAGTTTGGACACTAGATGACAGGAAAATAAGTCGCAGACACGGACAAACACGTGCTTATTTTGCAGTTAGCGTGTTAACATTACATATTTATCATCATAGCTGTTCATTCCTTCGTCCATCTTTGAAACAAATGGTAAAAACATTCCGAATCACGCACTGAAGTAAATTTATCCTCGCAGTAAAAAGACATAACTGAAATATAACTGTAGCTAACACCGATCCGTTTGTTTGTTTGGAATTATGCACAAAACTATACAATGGGCTCTTCGCACTCTGTCTGCCACGGGTATCGAAGCCCAGTGTTTAATGTTGTAAGTTCGCAGACATACCGCTGTACCACTGGGGGGCAAAACCTATCCAAAACAGGTGCCCTATAGTGGTAGTGTGCTCGGACGATGAATTCGAGGAATTCATGAATTTCAGTTTGTCGGGGTTAAAAAAAAAAACCCTCTGCAATAGTTGGCGATGGGTGATGTTGACTGAATGACGGGCTGACCATGGCTAAGTTATTGGCTGAAAGTTGGGTTTCAATACCAGCGGTAGACAGAGCACTGATAATCTACAGACAAATAAATAAACAGCGCTGAACAGGCTGTAGCTAAGAAGCGAGCTTTAATTTCCTAAATATTCACTTGCAGCAGTGAATCGATATATATCGCTACGTCTAAATTATATACTAAAAATTAAGCAACATTGTAAGAGCTATTTATCCTTCTAACTTGTATTATGGCAAAAAGTCAAATACTGATAACCGTCACACACATATAACAGTAATGTGTCAAGGGTACAATTTTCTAAAATAGTCTGCAAAAGTGACCTAAATAGATTGTTTATTCTCACGCCTCGACAACAATTATGATTTACAGCAACACCGACACGAATTTACATGGTATTGTATCACGGTTTAGGGTCATTCTATTAAGACAAACACATGACCAGAATAACAAAGTTTAAAGATTTAATTAATTCTGTATCATATCACAAAGAAAGTGGATTTAACTGCCGGAAAATGCATGATTTTTCGTACTATAATTTTACAACAAAATTGAAACCGTGACTTGTAGCAACTCTTTTTTACTAAGGGTATCGATAAAACTACTTTAGAACGAGACCATGATTAAACGCTTAATAAATAGGAGAAATATTACCAAGAAGAGTAATACCAATGGTGACTGGTGCAGAAGTTTCTAGAAGCTTTGTAGGTTGTTTTTGTTTTGATTGAAGAACTGCAGGTGAGGGACTTGAAGTGAACAAAGAGAGGTACTGTGAAATATACAGAAGACTAGAATGTGTTCCTTATGGTGAAAATAAATTTGTAACAAAACATATTGTGTTATATCCAAGCCTCTGAAAACTGGCGAGAGAAATATTAAAAACAAGATTATCTAACGCGATAGTTATTCTTGCTAAGGACGATGTTTCTGTTAAGAGATGCAAAGGATATCCTGTTTAAGGCATCAGTATTTATTATAACATTTTATTATGTTTAAAGCTCCTGTATAAAGTATTAGGAAAACACTGTATTATGTTTAAAGAACCTGTACATAGTGTTTGTGGGAACACTGTATTACTTTTAAAGTTCTTATACCTACTTTTTAGGTACTTAGTTTTTAGAACTTGCGATGGTTTGGGAATATATTAACTATTTTTTAATATATCTTAACGAAAATGGAAAGTCTCACAGTATCAGAGGTTTCATTTTGTTTGGAAAACGTTTAGTAAATAAATAATTTCAACTGAAGTTTATACATTTTGTAAAAAAATCGGCAGAAAAAAATCTCAAATTAAGTTTACTAAAGTTAACTGTAGATGTTTTCGCACCACATTCCCCTTAATTTTTTGCTGCGATTTAGTATCAGAAGGCCCGGCATTGCCAGGTGGTTAAGGCTCTCGACTCGTAATCTGAGGGTCACGGGTTCGAATTCTCGTCACACCAAACATGCTCGCCCTTTCAGCCATGGGGGCGTTAAATGTTACTGATATTGCGGCTCTTTTGTTCTTCATTTCCAGCTTAAATAATTAGAAGTTCTGATATTGAACAAAATCCTTTTCGGGTAGCTATTTGTGAGATATAAAAGATACAGCTAGAATGTTATTTTTTTTTCTTCACAACTGATTTTTAGATGTAGTGGAGAAATTAAGAGAAATGTGGTAACAAATGATGTATCTTTAGTGAAGATGTTTGTTTATTAAAATTTTAAGCCTAATTGGTTTCCGATAGTTAACAAGCATCAGGCGTTTAATTCGTAACTAGTTAAGGACTATTCCAAGATATTTGTTAGTTTGGAGTAGTTTAACATAATATGAATTAAGGAAACTTAACATCTTGGTTCAATGGCTTATGGCTATAACAGACTGAAATATGACTTTTTTATTATATTTTTGTAGGTTATGTTTGTTTAATCTAGACTTTTGTATCGTTTGACTAGAGAGAGTTCATGTTTGAAATTTTCATAAATTTAGGAAATGAATTGAGATATATAAATAACGAATTATACTAGGTTTGATTTATTAGTGAAATTATCACAGTTAATTAATTACCGACTTAGCAAGTTTGTCAGTAAGTTGTGTTAACAATATTGTGAATATTTGACTAATATTTCCACAAATTATACGAGAATATAAAATATTGTAAAACGAAAGAAAATTAGCAGTTGAGTGAAATTACTGTATCAGCATCTAGTGTATTTTTGTCAGTGCACGTTAATTAAGCTAAAGTACTACTTAAGAAGTAGCTTTTTTGTTTCTGTCATTAATTGGATTAGACTTACGTCATCATGATTATCGAAAAAGTCGAAAGAATGCGCTCAACAATAGATATCATAACAACAGTCTAATCTGTAAAATTTGTTTGCACACTACTTTTCAGAACGGGGTCTTTTCAATGTGTCATATTATAGCTTTAATACGACACTGCCTATAACCAGTAAGCACTTTGGGGTAGGGGCCTGGCATGGCTAGGTGTTTGGGGCGCTCGACTCGTAATCTGAGGGTTGCCGGTTCGAATTCCCGTCACATTAAACATGCCCGTCCCTTCAGACGTGGGAGCGTGATAGTGTTACGGTCAACCCCATACGTTGATAAAAGAGTATACTAAGAGTTGACGGTGGGTACTCAAGTCTTACACTCCTAAATTAGGGACGGTTAGCGCAGATAGCCCTTGTATAGCTTTGCGCGAAATTCAAAACAAACAAACAAACTTTAGGGTAGCATAATCTTGTATGTGAATTAATAAGTGTTTATTATTGCATCTAATAAGATGAAGACTGGTTAAATAATACTCTAATTTTTTATATTAAGTTGCAGTAATTAGTCCCTTTCTCTTTTATCTGTATATGCATTCGCAAGAATGTCTGCTGGTGAACCGGAATTATTAAGGTTTTTATTTCTATACGTAAATTAACCTGGAAACAGGAAAGTTTTGTGCGAGGAAACTTTTTGGACAGAAAACTGTAACGTGATGTAAATACAGACACAACACGTTGATTTTATATTACGTATATGGTGGTTACGCCTTGTACTGTTTAGCATTCATGGTCACAGTCACGTGACTATGTCAAACACGTTGCAGGCTTGATCCTCTTGTCACAACTTAGAAGATTTTCTGGGAGATGAAAGTTCACGTTTTGTCAGGACTTGTTAGTTGTGCATGATAGTAATAAGCAGGCGAACATACACAAACAATTGAAAAAGTCAAATTTCTATACTAAATAAGTTTCTACTTTGTGATTTCACACCTAGATGTCCGAAAACAGATGCGAGATTTGGACTTAAATTAATTGTACGGTTTATATGAATTCTAATTCATATATGTGTGTAGTTTGTATGCTCTCAACTTCACAGTGAATATTTGTTATTATGCTGTTTACAAATCCTGTCTTCAACTTGATTTTATTTCCCTATTCGTGACAATTTTCGAAAAACTTGTGATAGAGGGTTTCCTGCTAGAACTTCAACTAGGTCAACTAATTTAACCTTGAAGGTCAATTTACCAAAATGTGTGTGTTTGTGTCTGTTTTTCTTATAGCAAAGCCACAACGCGCTATCTGCTCTGTCTACCGAGGGATATCGAACCCTTGATTTTTGCGTTGTAAATCCGAAAACTTACTGCTGTGCCAGCGGGAAACAGTTCACCAAAGAAGTGACACTGTCATAAACAGTTGTTAATTTTAAACTTGATTTTATCTTTCTCTTAGAACTTACTCGAGAAGCTGCATTCGATTCAAAGATATTTCCAAAGGCACATGACAAAACTATACACAGTGGGTTGTCTGCGCTGTTCTCATCACAAGTATCGAAATCCAGTTTTTTGGTTATATGCCTTCTGAATCACTGTTGAAGTACTGGTGGGGGACAGTTGGATGTATTTATAATTCACTACATTTACAAATCATTAACACCAAAGGAAAGGAAATTATTTGTTTTCCACGAAATTCATCACAGTGCAGCTTTAAAGCCAACGATTTGTATAATAAGACCCCCCCCCAAATTAATCAGAATTCTGAGTTTGAAGAAATCTATACGTTAATTTTGGGATAAATTTCTAGTGAATGAATGCTTAAATAGAACAGTTATTGGCCTTAACTCCGAAAATCAATCAAGCTTTCTGCCATTTAACTTAGCTTCTCATTTCCCCTTCCTCACGCGTATGGCTCAGTTGTATGTATTGGGGTTGTAACTAGAAAAGACAAGTTTTGATACTTGAAGTGAGGACAGAACAGATAGTCTGTAAGGTAGCTTTGTGCTTAACAAGAAACAAATAAAATCGGTGTCCTATTGATGCTCTAGAAATTTTCCAAGCTTCGTTAATTTTTAGAAGGTGTATTTTTTATTTATTAACATTTACGACACAACTAATCAGTCAATGACATCGCTAGACAATGACTCGCGGAGCTCGTGTCCGGATTCTAGTTAACAATGTTTCGAATGCCTAGTTAGTGTTTTGAAGAATCAAAATTAAAAACCATGATCGATATCATACTGGAATTGCCCTGAAAAGGACCTGACTAAACTTATGATATCATTCCAGCCATTCAGTATTTACTCGAAGTATATTAATCTGGCCACTTCAAACAAAGTTATGGAAGGAGGAAGAGGTCTAGTGTACCTGACCCTCCTGGGTATACAAATATATATACCCAAACACCAGAGAGAGAGAGAGATCATGCTGAAACACCGTTTGTTTGTTTTTCAGTTTCGCGCTAAGCTACACGAGGGTTATCTGCGCTAGTCATTCCTGATTTAGCAGTGTAAGACTAGAGGTAAAGTCATCACCACCCACCGCCAACTCTTGGGATACTTTTTTTACTAACGAATAGTGGGATTGGTCGTAACATTATAACGCCCCCATGGTTGAAAGGGCGAGCATGTTTGATGTGACGGGGATTCGAACCAGCAACCCTCAGATTACGAGTCGAACATCTTAACCCACCTGGCCGTGCCGGGCCTCGTATGTATGGACCGAAGCACCGAATTTTTTAGGCACCTAGCAAAGCCTCTGCAATTAATCAATGTAATAAAAAGCTTGAACTAATTAACATCTGCACTATAAATACTAACTGACACTAATGTTTTGCTTTGATTTTCTTTTTTCACCACTAGGTTTTTCACTGTACTGTTAAGGTTCAGAATATTAAAAACAAAAATAAACATAAGAGACCTAACGTTACAGATAAAAATAACAGAGAAAACATCTGCAGTTAACATGATTTATATCATGAATTTTAGACACACTGGTTTCTAATGCTTCGGCAGCGTCTGGCATTTAAATCGTAACTTTTAAAAAATAAACATGTTTTTTTTTTCCACCAAGCAAAATATACAGCGTTATAATATATTTTAATGAAATAATAAAATTCCTGATAATACTACCAATCAGTTCTTAATCAAAACTTTCTTAATTAAAAGAAAAGAAACACCAAATTTTAAAACTGTTTCTCTTCACGTTTCTTTCTTTTTTAAACTTTTACTGGTTATCAATTTTAAAGCTGGTTTCAATGCCTATTTGGATTAATTCTGTTATTTTATACAAGGAAAGGTCAAAAGGTTTGGTGAATAAGCCGTACCCCAAGTCAAAACAACTATAGCCAAGACCCTGTTGTGAATTTGACGAATGCTAAATCATTGTATACTCGTATGGAGTACTGGATCTGCCTGTACAACATTAAATGCGTAGAGACTGTGAACCTATACTGTAGACACTCGTCACTTTAAGATTTTTTAATTCTTTCTTTTTTTTATAATTTAGTTGTTAGGTAAAGAATGGGCTTCCTTAGCTGTGCTCAATGCGAGAATCAAACTGAATTGTAGCTTCAAACACTCGCAAGCTTACATCTGAACCACTTCTTCCCCGAATTTCTACAAAAAGTTATCAATAAGCGCTGTTTTCACTCATCAAGGGATGCCAAACACAAAAATGTATCGGGAAAATCACATGTGAACAAAAAGTGATTTAGGCATCGAAGCAATGTGGATGTGCCAGATGGAAGTGATCTACTGATTATTCTTTTTTTTTCTTAACTGGTAATTTTATTTATCTTTAAGCTACTACTACTAAGGCCATATGTCATGTGCCTAATTTTGAAATACTGTTTAGAGGGAAAGCATTCTGTTAGCAAAGTCTTAACACCCGACATCCACGTTAAGAGATTTATTGTTATTTTTATGTCCCACTCATAACGTAAAGTGCCACAAATAGTTTTTGGTATCGCAAAGATTAAACCCAGTTTGCCGGTAACAAAAACTAGAGTTCTACCAAAGCGTGAACTTTAATCCATGCTATTTACAATTGATATTTTAAAAGGTTATATTGACCTGGTGGTTAGGGAACTCGAATCGCAATCTGAGGGTCGTGGGTTGGAATCCCGTCCCCTAACATACTCACTTTTTCAGCTGTGAGAGCGTTATAATGAGTGGTCAATGGTACTGTGGCCTCAGAGTTGATGGCGAGCTTTGTCGACTAGTTGCCTTTCTTTTTGTCTATTTGCTAAATTAGGGACAGCTAGCGTGGATAGTCCTCAAGTAGCTATGCACGAAATTCACAAACAAAGCAATAAAGGTTACAGATTGACATACCATTCAACCACAATCTGTATCTTTTGTAGTTTCAACCTGAACATCTTTTTATAGGACATATATACGTAACCGTCACGTCAGAGACCCAAAGGTTTAGGCACAACCATTCCTAGTTTTGAACTTCTTACCAGAAGAAGGGCAGCTAGTCAGCAGTACTCACTGTCTTGAATCGAACAGCAGTATTAACTGTAAGTTTTACAACGCAGCCACACCATAAAGTGTGGAACATGTCTTTTGGAAAATTGGGGGAAGGAAGGGGTTGAGCCTTTAACATTTCGATATGTAGCTTGCCACACTTACTACTAGCCACAAACAACCCGCCTCTAGTTTATAGTGCACGTTACAGCTGGTATGATTGGAACAATGTATCATCTGAACTGAACAACAAGCTTAGTTTATTTCTCGGTCAACATAACACCGACATAAAACAAAAAAGTTAACTCTTAGCAGTTGTTACGAAAATATTTAAAATGGGATTTTAATATAATAATTTAAATACCTGAAACGTATGAGATAATGAAAAACAACTTTTTAGCGTCATACACACACACAAATTTTCTTGTTAATGCGAGATTTGGCGCATGACTTACTACAGCCTCTTTGTAAATATTCATTGATTTTATAAAAGTATTTATTCAAAATATAAATTTATGCGAGTGTTTGGGAATTTTATTTTGTTTATAGACTACCTACTTTCTTCATTGTTTCTATATTGAAAAAAGTTGTAAATTTCATATTAGTTATATAAGTTTGTTTGTTTTGAATTTCGCGAAAAGCTACACGAGGACTGTCTGCGCTAGCTATAACTAATTTAGCAGTGTAAGACTAGAGGGAAGGCAGCTAGTCATCACCACCTACCGCCAACTCTTGGGCTACTCTTTTACCAACGAAAAGTGGGATTGACCGTCACATAATAATGCCCCTACGGCTGAAAGGGCGAGCATGTTTGGTGTGATGGAGATTCGAACCCGCGACCTTCGGATTACGAGTCGAGTGCCTTAATCACCTAGCCATGCCGGGCTATAAATATAAAAAATCCTGTAATCTGACTGGTTTTGAAAAATTGATCTTTCTTTACAAGGGGCAAAGTGGAAGTAACATTTATGTGGCTTCGTCTAGTGTCATTCACATAATCTAGTTGAAGTGGCAGCAACCATTTTAAGAATTGTGAGTAGTCATTTATTCAATAATAGATAAGGGTAATGAATATTAATGAAAGCTTGTATTAACAGTTCCTGAAATTATTCTGTGTTGAAACAGTTAATGCCAGAACTGTCAAATCATCTGTAAATAAACAGCAGAGACATAAAATGAATTTCTTCTTTTATTTCCATTCATTTTTATTGTTTTAAGATACTTACAAAATAAAATTGCATTTGGTCAAATACGAAAGTTAAGATTTAGCTTTCTTAAAGTATTTTAAGATGTTTCATTATAAAAATCGTTAGAGGCTTAAGATTATGATTCGGGCTTATATATTTTTTTTTAACTTCAACATTTATGCTTAATATATTTACTCTCTATTAAGTTGTTTATTTCACAGCTAGAGTTCACAAGTAGAATTGTTGTAGTTAAGCTACACAGTGGGTTATCCATGCTTATCGCGGTATCGAAACACGATTTCTAGCGTTATAAGTCCGCAAACGTACAGTTGTGCAAGTGGGTAGCGCGTAAGTAAAAAATATGCATTAATTTCTACAACAATATATAAATCTGAAAATTTTTAGTCGTTTTTAATTCACCATATAATAACCAAAAGTAACTTAAGCTATTTTACAGTTAATTAAAAAGGATTCAAAAACTCTAAGTCTTATATTCGCATTACCATTATAAAAGGCCTAATTGTATTTCATTGATTTGCTGACCCAAGCTATGTTGATGAGCTTTGAATAGACAAAACAACAGTTTACATCAGAGAGTACAGCCAATCAGGGAATGCATTAGGATTCTACGTCACAGATTATCCTTTCAATTTTACCTGTGGTGAAGAAGAAAAGAAATTCGTAACGTATATAATATACAAAAATAACGTAACAGCAGAGGAGATACCTATAGATCGAAAGTAATTACCCACATACGAAGGGGTTTAAATTTGCCTTGCATTAATATCGTGACAAAGGTTCTGAACCTTCCCCAAAAGCAGATTGATTTTTTTTATCTGAAACAATGGCCTGGATTCTTGAATTTTTCACGAGAAAAACAGCCAAAAAATTTTCGAAGCTATTTGTTGTTGAACATTTTTTTTTCCTAATTCTAAATCGGTTATTTTGCATTTTTTTAACAGAAAGTTGTAGTGAATGTAAAACAACAACAACAAAAAACAGAACCCAAAACGCATGAAATATTTGAAAGATTAAAATTTATATCGATGAAAAAGTTATTACCATTAACCAAAACATTGCCCTACAAAATTGCAACCTTCCCTGGCGGAAGTTTGATTGAAGTGTTTGCGCCGCGCGTAGATCTTCAGTTTGCTTTTCGCTGTTATTTCATAGTCTTGTGTGTGTGTACAGGTTCACACATTATTTTTAACGTAGGTGGCAACACCATTATCCATAAAGACTGCTTATAATATAGGCGTGAGAAGTCGTTTAGATATTCTCGTTGAAAGACAGGGGTACAATTGAGTGGCTTTTCCTTTCAACAGGAAAAAAATCTAGCTTTGGATCCTTTACCAAAGACTATTTTTTTTGGATGACAGCAAAAGATAAGGAAATGAAACAGCGTTTGTTTAGTTTGAAAATTCGTTGAAATCTATATGTGGGCTATCTATACTTACTGCCCTTATTTTGAACTGATAGACCAAAAATAAAGCAACTACACAATATTGGGCACTGCCAGATCTTCGGCTATTCCAACTGTGATTTGACCCTTATTCTATTAACGCACTAACGGCTTCAAAGTGCTGAGCACATTTCTGTAGTAATTGGACGCGAGCCATGGACCCTAAGATGTTTAGTTCGGCATGCTAACCGTTAGGCTATGCTTAGCCCAGGATGTTAGTAAATTTGTATCAGATAGATAATCTATAGTAAAAACATAATAACAAGTGATCGTGTACTTAAGTGCAGATCACCATACCATATCACACAGATGCACCATGTTTTTGTTTTTTGACTTTCGCGCGAAGCTATACAAGGGGTATCTGCGTTAGCTGTCCATAATCTAGCAGTGTAAGACTACCCACGCCAACTCTTGGGCTACTCTTTTATCAACAAATAGTGAGATTGACCGTCATATTATATTGATTCCACCGATGAAAGGCTGAGCATGTTTTGTGCGACGGGGATTCGAACCCGCGGCTCTCCGATTATGAATCGAGCACCCTAACCGCCTGGCCAGTGTTCCATCTTTAATCTCCATTTGATATTAAAGCTTGTTATGTACAAACAATGTTCGTTATATGCCACATAGAGAGAAACTTATTTCTGTAATGATTCTGTAAATAAAACGGCTGAAATTTCTACTTTTACTTAGCAAATTATCTCTACACAACAGCAACATATGCATTTACCTACAATCCAAATTAATGACACGTGACTATTGTGTTCGTTTCTTACCGAAGACTCTTAAGTCAATAAAACTGACAAATTACTATTATTAAGATGAGAGCCAAAATAATAGAGCTCGAAGGTAATAATTAATTGGGTATTAAACATTATGTATCTCTTGTAGATGAAACTGCTGTAGCACTCTTATGTGGAATATAGTGTTTGTTTTACATACAAAAAAGCCACGTTGAGTATCTACTGTGTCCAACCCAGGTACTCGAATCCCAAATTCTAGTGTTGTAAGTTTGTGGACTTACTGCTGTCCCACCAGGGGATACACTATAAAGCGAAGTACATTTGTACAAAGTTTCCGATTAATAAATATTTCTCATTCAACTATGGCTTGTGAATAAAAGGAAAATTTGAGAATTGCTGGCTTTGAAAATATAAAATTAACAATTTTAGCTGCGATTTACATTATAAACGCATAAAAACATATTAATAAATGTTTAAGTAGCAATGGTAGTATTTTATAAATTAATTTCACTGGGATATAAAGAAAATTGAAATATCAGGCATGATTATTAAATTATTCTCCTGGTTTCGCAGTCTTAACAACAAAAAGAAGAAAAAGAAGTTACAAACTTATTAAAAATTACGTAGAGTTTCCTTCTGTATAGATGGTGGATGTTTGAAAAATTAAATATTACTTTAAATTTTCTACCATTAAGTGTCAAACATGCTAAATATCTACTTTTATAGTAGTCAAGAATAGTATCTAATTTAAATAACAGTAAAAAAGATAAAAAATATACATGTAATCAAAACTATGCTCTTAAACTGTTTCCATAGAAGAAATAATAACTAGTTTTCTAGTCCAAACTTTAGTAGATTTATGATTTAATAAACTATTTTAAAAAGTTCACTATTCTTCAGACTCAAGTTTATATCGTAATTAAAAGAGCGAAAACCAAAAATAAGTGACAAATAGTTCAATTTTTAAAATCCAAATTTTCGACATAAAATGTGAAAACAATTTGTTAACAACCAAATGTTATTTACCTGCATTAACATCCATTAAACTCATAATAACAATACAAGGTTCTAAGGTGAATATAAGCACGAACAACTTGTCAAATCAAGTACTTTTGAAACGCTGTAATTTTTTGTTGTTGCGCTAACACGTACTTAAACACTCGTAAAGTTGGCCACTGAGTACACAGAGGACAAAAGTACGAAACCACATTTTTCAACAATGGCTTTGATAATACAAAATACATTGAAGATATTTTCTTCTCAAATGTGATGGACCAACATTCTGTAGTGTACACAACTTGGGTAAACTTCTAATAACATTTCGAAATCAATGCAATTCTGATAAGTCTAGTATCAACATTTAAAAATCCACGCAAATCGGATAAGCATATTAGAATATTTTACAGTTTTTGCAAATCGGATAAATATATTGCTATATAAACAGCCACGTACTTATTTGAGATCATACATTTTTATTATAAACCTTTTATTTTACGAAACTTGTAGATGCATGTGATAATGTGAGAGCTTTACCAGTTAAGTCAGTAATTTAATAAAATCCAATTTGCTGCAACTAATATTTTATTGGATAATTTACAAAACAGCTAGAATATTAAATCTTATTTTATCAGAATACATGAAATTACTTTTTGATGGAAAGCTATGCGTGACATCATGTTTCAAAGTGAGGGAGTATGGTAGACATGTTCGCTGCAAAATAATTTAAGACAGATACCGGTGGCTCAATGACAAGCCTGAGAGCTTAAATTACTGTAATTCGAGGTTAGATCCCTGCGGCATACACAACATGGATGGCCTATTGTCCGGCTTGTGGTAAGACGAACATAAAACAGTTTCCTAGATCTATACAAGAAAAGCCACATTGACTTTACATGTCTTGATATACTTTGTTGAATGTATTACCACTAACACTGATATATTTATCAATGCCCAATGAACCATATATATAACTGTTTGCAAAATAAAAATAAAAGATCACCCTTGTCTTTGTTTGAAAAGTTTTGTCTTCAATTTCTCCTAGAGTTTTTCTTAGCGTGTTCTGTCTGCCCTTACCTCAACAAGAAAATACTACTACAGTTTTGACTTGACTAATCAACATCGTATTATTAAAGAAAATTTGAACAAGCAGAACTCGTGCAAAAAATCTAGTAGAGTGACGCAAAATTTACCGAGATACATCAACAAACAGGAAAACCGACCCATTATTGAGACTGAAATTAGACTTCCTACACTACCCAATATGTTGATCTTTTCAGGACTCGTATAAACTATTATTATCTCTTATTCACACTGGGAGGCCATCAATGTCTTGTTTAGACCACTTGGCTTGATTACGGTTTGACATAGTTTTCATCTCTAGAGGACTGGATAATGCTGAAAAAGGTGATAATGGAAACACGGTTGGAGTTTGGCTACTGACTTTCGAGGAATAGCCACTCGATTTACTATCTGATCTCATTTTGGGTGTTGAACTGTTTCTAAACAAACTTTCATGGGGTGGGTTAAGAGTGGAATTGTGCAAAGATACTGATGGAGAATGAGGAGGAGATGGGGTTAAAGAGACTTCATAATTTCCCAACTGGCTAATTTTAATGAGACGAGGTACTGGGCTAGACAAGGTAGAAGAAGAAAGACTACTTAAATTTTTAGGTAAGAGTGGCGGCACATCTCTAGTTGTTCTGTTGCTGCTGCTTTCCCTGTACCCACTGGATTCATCTGAAAAGGACGTGAGGTCTGGTTCACTGGAGTCTAAATGGTTTCGCAAAAAAGCGATGACGTTGTATTTCGGGCCCTGAATGATTCTCTTGAGAAGTGATAGACGTGTTGATGTTATTGCAAATGACGTCTTGGCATTGACTTTTCTTTTGATTCACATAACTATCCTTTGTATAGGTTTCACTGTGATTATTTAAAGATCGAAGACGTTGATTATGCGTTTCATCGGCTTTTGTAGTTCTAGGCAAGTTCTTTTTGGAGTATTTTTTAAAAACTTGTCGTATGCGATAGTCAGAATCTTGAACCAATGATTCTCTTACATCACCCATGCCTCTATTGAAGTCAGGTCGTCGTTGAGCTAAACTAACACCTTTTTTCTATTGTATGAAGCCCTTCGTGGTAACTAGGACTGTAATCACTTTCATAGTTGTACTCGTTGTTGATGAAAGGAGTCTGGTTTAAGTACCGCCGGTTAGTACCATAAGAATTGACTTGACGATTTGGTCCATCTTGTTTTCTCTTAATGGTTTGGTAGCCAACGTCGTTTTCGTCTCCAAAATAGAACGTTTGAGCTGGTGATTTAGAGGACGAAACTTTAAGTCCAGGAGCACGACTGTTTGGTTTGCTTGCTTTGGAAGATGATGTTTCGCCAGAAGGCTTTGTCAAAGTTTTTGCGTTCAGGTTAAAAGAAGTATAAACTGGAGAAGGAGATCGCCTCCTGGAACCACGAACTGGAGATGGGAAAGCCTTTCTAGTGTATGTTGAAGGTCGATTTTCCTCATCTGACAAATCTACCTGAACGCAAATATCATTTTTGTTCTGATTTTTGCGTTCCTTTTGTACTTCAGGGGTATTGTATATTCTATTGTATTGCCTGTCTTCAATTAATTTCGTACGTCTAGGAAGAGTCTGAGAAACTGAGGCATCCTCTCCGCGAAAACAGGCCTCTTTTGAAGTCTTTGAACTGTTGCACGATGTAAATATTTTATGATTTTTCATCTCATAATGAGATCTTTGAACGGATCCTTCTGGAGATTGATCCTGTGGACGACAGGCTCTTTCTTGATGAACCTTATGTTCTTCTTCGTTCTTTAAGCCTAGATAAAAATCATTCATGATGGAAGGTGTTGATTTCCAACGAGTTGATTGTTTTTTCAGGGGTTGCTTATAATGTTGTTTGTATGTGCCATCGTTGCCCAAGTAGTATGTTTTTGGAGGTATTTTAGAGACTATTTCATTCGTCTGTATTACAGAAGTATGTTTTAAGGGGGTTGCAGGAGATTTAGAAAATTTTCTCCAGTTTAACTGAGATGTAGGCTGTAGTAAAGGAGAAGACGGAGAAGAACCAACCTCGGTAATTATCTGGGGACTAAATTGTGATTCCTTTACTCCATTTAAATTATTATTATAAGGCCGCTTTTCCCGATATTCGAGCTGTGGTTTGTCCCTCGAGACAAGTCGCGGTGTACTAGTCATATGAATCTTAATTACATTTCCACCAGCTTTGGTTCTATTCGGTTCAGTTATGTTACCTCCGCTTTCTGAGCCAAAGTAGTTTTCTAACCAACGGGTGGTTTCACTATTTCTAATAGTGTCTTCCTCATTAACACCTAATGTTTTCCATACTACTGGGTCTCTCTCGCATGGAAAAGTTTCTCGAATCATGTTCTTGTCTCTTTCACACTGTATATTTTCACTTAAATTTTCAAATTCACCATCATTTTTATAGTATTCGATATTTTTTGTTGTTTCTTTGAAAATCTCTGGAAGAGTTGCCTCGTCTACCGCGTTCTCTGGTACTTCATCATCTTCCTGTTCTTCATGATGATGTGTTCGAGTAGTTTCAGTGGTCAGCTCGCCGTCTTTCAGCTCAGACACTTCTTTGACCTCTTCTTTGTCTGTGACTTTATTTGAGCGACAGGAGTAATGGACAATTTTTCCTGGATAGGACTGGCTATTTTCAATGTCGTTAGTTACGATAGACAAAGCATTATCTGGACTTATCAGCGCCCTCTGATGAAATTCCTAGTAACAAAGCATTAAAAAAATTTCAGCTTGTAAAATGTATTTCTTTATTGCTTACGTAGTTCTTTAGTGATGGTTTTATTTGATAACTTTTCATATATATTCGCAACGTCTTAGCTAGGATGAAACGTAACTCATTGAATGTCAAAACACAATATTAACATGAAATGATGAAATGTAAAGAATTCTTAGAAGTTTTAAAAAGATGTTTCAGAGTGATTAATCTTTTCAGAGGTAAAACTATAATAGATATAGATAAACTACATTTTAATGGGTTTTTTTTATTCTATAATTTTCTCTTCAAACAATATTTTTCAAACCCTAAATGCGGTTTAAGGCTCATACACAGTGATGATTTATTTATCAAGGAGACCTTCGTATGTATTAAAATATATTAAGTTTTTGAATTTTAGTAATATTAGAGAGTTCACAAAACGTGCTTTTTAAAGAGCCCCTACGAAGTTAACGTTTATCAGCTGTATTATCCAATCTCTAAGGAGAAAACAATGTAAAACATCTGTATCTATGGTTACTATAGAGACTTCTATTAACTCGGTCATCAAAAAAACTTATTACAGAATTATAAGGAGTAAGAAAATCTTTGGTTAATATTTTTACTATTTGTTTGCTTAAACATGATTGCAAACTTATTTAAAGTTACTACTAGGTGATTTGGTGAATATTACGTGAAACGTAAAGCAGTGTTTATAATTCAGTGTCACTGAGTGCTTGTTGAATATTATTCATTAGCTTTATTTGTGGGTTTGAAACGTATCACAGTGTTTAATGTTATTTATTTACATTTTAGAACTTAATATTGAGTATAAAATAAAGTGTCATTAGTGTTAAATGTTTCATTATTTGTGTTAAATGTGTTATTGTTTAAGCAAGTTTGTGAATTTGAATCATTAATATAATGTTTTAAAAGGCATTGCCATCGAGTGCTTTAGTGAGACTTACCCAATAAAAGTTATCTCTTATGAATATGTAATTTAAGAACTTACAAGTGAAAGTAACTTGAATAAGTAATAATATGTCAACCACACTATATATGCCATATCCAGAGCTGACAAGGTATTTCGATAAACACCCCTGTTCATCAGGCCAATTGGGATACGACAGAATAACTTGCATGAATAACAACTGTTTTGGTATCAACTAGATTAAGTAGATCCATTGTAATTATTATTTTGATTGTTACTTACAATTTAAAAATATTATAAGGATAAATAACACAATATATTTTTGACTGCTAATTATTTATTGGTTTTATTATCTTAATGCTAAGTATTAATCTGTGTTTCCTTATAGCAAAGCTACTTCGAACTATCTGCTGAGTCCACCGAGGGGAATCGAACCCCTGATTTTAGCGTTGTAAATCCGTAGACTTACTGCTATACCAGCAGGGGACGAGTATTAGTGATTAGTCTTATTTTCGAAATATACAGTGTGCAGCAAATTTGTGGTTTATATGGAAATTAACAACAGTGTACATTTAAAGTTTCCTTAAACTTTCGAACTATATTTTATTTATGAACAGGATCATAAAATAATTTAACACCTGCCGCACGAGCCAGCCTTGCATCTTGAGGTGGATCCAAAAAATAAGTCATTCAGAAAAAGTTGGGATTGTTTCAATTGGACAAAAAGAAGGCATTTGGGACCACTTTCGAGGTCTCGGTCGCTGGACCAAACCCATGACCTGATCTGAGACCATGAGAGCCAACATGGAGAAGTTAACTTGTAAATGTAAAGTAAAATGATGTAACAATGTAACATTCTTGAGTGGTTTAAATGCAGCGATTAAGCTAAACCGTTGGTCTAGGTCAGAACTTATTTGAAGATATTGCAATCGATTTGATATATCTACTGAATCGGAGATTCGTCAATTGATTACTGCATTGAGAACGAAACATAAAAACTGGCACAATAGTATCGTTAACTTCAAAAGGGGGATTCGAATCGTATATAAGAAATAATTAGTTTCAGTATTTTGTGGAACGTATGGTACACAGTAGAGACCAAAAATGCAGTGTTGAAGTTAAAGCAGATGCACGAAGCATTAGAAAATGATTTCTAATCCATATGGATTTCATCAAGTCATCTTTTCATTAATATTTAACTTATATTTGTTTTATAAATTGTGGTGAGCTTCATTCATCAAGATCTATCAAAACAACCCTAAATCACTGATTTCCGGAGTGATTCCCCTAGGCTTAATACTAAACGTTTTTGGGCTGGTTCTTGTGGTAGGTGTTAAACTGATATGACTAAATCGTGAACTCTTAGTACTTACCGAGCCCGTAAGCTCATGAAATGTTTCATTATGCAACTGCATGTTTTCTTCCTTGTTTTCTTTCATAATCTGATGAGTTTCAGTTTTCTCACTGATAACACAAGACGTACCGGGTACAATTTCGAATCCAGCGTCATCTCCAAGATTTGTACGCTAGTTGTAAAGTGAAAATACACATGGCAGGCATTTAATAAACACGATAAAACTGTCATCATTTGAAGTAATATAATAATTCTTAAATGTTAGTTTCAAGACTTGTAAAAGAACCTTATAGGTTTAAAATAGTGATTTGTAAATAACTTATGATTGATGTTCAAACCCATTTTCAATACCTGTTAGGTCACGGTCTGAACATGTCGATACAAAACATATGATCTTAATTTTTAATATTAAAATATACTAACTTGCAGGATGTACTAATCCTTATTACTTGAAATTTTGATACGGTCTGTTTTGAATTTCGCGCAAAGCTACACGATGGTTGTCTATGCTAGCGGTCCCTAATTTTGCAGTGTAAGACTAGAGGGAAGGCAACTAGTCATCACCACCCACTGCCAACTCTTGGGCTACTCTTTCACCAACGAATAGTGAGATTGATCGTAACATTATAACGCCCCCACGGCTGAAAGGGTGAGCATGTTTGGTGGAACGGGGATTCGAACCAGCGACCCCCGGATTACGAGTCGAGTGCCTTAATCACGTGGCCATGCCGGGACATTTGGTATGTAGAACGTACCATTGCAGGATAAATATTACTTATAATCTCGATTTTTGTCACTGGAAGACTGAAACTACAATTTACACTAACACCTATGACCATAAATTTTGATACCAAAAATATCCACCTAGTAGAATACATAAAAATAAAACCTTGCTTTCAGAAATAAAGTGTTAATTATCAGGAAGTACCTTTTTGCTCCAACAATTATTTATTATTAAAGAATACTGGATAAAAAAGTTGAATTTTTGAATAAAAAATGTGATTCCGGGTAATTTTAAGGTGGCGCTGATTTCAATAATGTATAAAGAAAAGTCATTATAATATCTTACATTTTGTCAGCACTATGTGAAATAACATCTAATCAACTCAGTACAACAGATTTATGCTGTGACCTTACGTTTACTTGGACAGTTTAAAAGGTAAGAGCTGTATATATTTTTGATAACTTCAGACATTGACTGTATTGTATTCTAAATACGTTGTTCATACATGCTGTTTGTTCTCGATATAGCGAATTGCAACACTTTCGCTGTATTCCCATATTTTTGCTTCACCCGGAAATCATGAAACTCTCACGTGCTCAATTCGCTAGAAGAACTTTTGAAAAGTCCCTCATGTGAATGTAAAAGGAGCGGAGCCAAACGCCTGTCTCTCAGTTGCCTTTCACTTACCCAGCTGGTCACTTTGCTTCGCTCCATGCGTATTCAAAAATAGTCCGATTTTCTTCTTCACATCATGCTTACTGTATAATCAAATTCTACAAAACTTTTAAACTATAATTCTGTAAACATAATGTTTTTATATTAAAAATAATTGAAATGCTGGGTTTTTTTCCATTTGAAAAAAAGTACGAAAGCGCAAAAAATAACCCAAACCATTTCTGCTACATTTGTAAAAATATGTTACAGTTTCACGAAGGAAGAGCATCACACACAAGGTAAAGGTAGCTTACTACCGCTTATTCTGGTGTAACACTGGTGACCAACGAAAGCACTGGGCTCTGCATGTATTTTGTACAATTCGCACGCCTGGCTTGACCCAGTGGCTGAGTAAGAGGATAGTAAATATGCTATTTGCAGTTCCCATTATATGGTGTGAGCCCAAATATTATCTAACTGACTGTTATTTTTGTATGACTAGTGTTTCAGGATATCCAGGTAAAACTAAGCAATCTATTAAATAGCTGGATATTGCGTTTGTAGTGGTTTGTTTGTTTTGAATTTCGCGCAAAGCTACACCAGGGATATCTGCGCTAGCCGTCCCTAATTTAGCAGTGTAAGACTAGAGGGAAGGTAGCTAGTCATCACCACCCACCGCCAACTCTTGGGCTACTCTTTTACCAACGAATAGTGGGATTCACCGTCACATAATAACGCACCCACGGCTGAAAGGGCGAGCATATTTGATGTGACGGGGATTTGAACCCGCGACCCTCAGATTACGAGTCGAGTGCCTTAACCACCTGGCCATGCCGGGCCAACACGTTTGTAATGAAACAAGTACCTCATGTGGATGTTCTTTCATTACCACATCCACTAACAAATTGGGAAACAGAATAGTTATCCTGTAAGGAAGACAGTAAACCATCTTCATCTCGTAATTCTATTCCTGTGGCACCTCAACTGTCTTATTTGACCACACAAGAAGAGCTAAATGATGTGATTCATGACTTGTTTATATTAAAACAGCATGAGGAGCTTCTTGTCTCTTGTGTACCGCGATGTAATTTATTAGCTCCAGGAACAAGAGTTTTGATTTACTGAAGTCACCAACAAAGTCTTGCTTCTCACTGTAGAATGTAAGATACTTCGTGTTTCTGTATAAATGTTGGTGAATTAATGAAATAATTATGTACTTAATATAATCCTCAAGAATGGATATTTGTTTATCAACTCATCTAAAGTAAGTGTGAAAGCTGTAGTTTTGCGCAATGGGAACACTAAATAATCGATTCCTGTTGCTCATGCTGTGAATATGAAAGAACCTTATCAAAGAATGCAGATTATACTTGAGGCCATCAAATGTTGGTCACTATAGGTAGAAGATATGTGGTTTGTTTGTTTTTGAATTTCGCACAAAGCTACTTGAGGGCTATCTGTGCTAGCCGTCCCTAATTTAGCAGTGTAAAACTAGAGGGAAGGCAGCTAGTCATCACCACCCACCGCCAACTCTTGGGCTACTCTTTTACCAACAAATAGTGGGATTCACCGTAACATTATAACGCCCCCACGGCTGAAAGGGCGAGCATGTTTGGCGCGACGGGGATGCGAACCCGCGACCCTCAGATTACGAGTCGCACGTCTCAATACGCTTGGCCATGCCGGGCCAAGATATGTGGTAATTAAGTTATGCACTCCTGGTAGGCCTCCAGATTGGGCATACCAACACTGTTATTGTTTTGTATTTTTTTGTCTTTGGGACAGCCGAGATGATAAAAATAATTTCACAAAGAAGGAATGGCCAGTGAGAGAGAGAATTATAAAGTAGGGAAACAGAATATCAGGTATCAACCTTTAGTGAATCCTCAAAATGTGTTTCTGTCCCCACTTCATATTAAACTGCGACTCAATAAGAATGTTGTGGAAGGAGTGAACAAAGATGGTTACGGTTTCAGATAACTGTCTGACAAGTTTTCAAATAACCATTAAGCAAAAGTAAAAGAAGGTATCTTTGTGAGTAACACATTCGGGAAGTGCTAATAGATGAGGATTTTAAAACAGTGCTTAATCAGAAAGAACTTGCTGCCTGGAAATCATTCAAACTTGCCGTCAAAAATTTACTTGGAAATCACAGAAATGAAAACTATGCTGTGATGGGATCTTGGATGTCATTAAAGATGCACTTCTTACACTTCCATTTAAACTTTTTTCTTAATGAACAGTGAGCAATAAGCATGGTAAGCGCTTCCACCAAGGAATTTCTTCAGTGGAAGAGTAACATCAAGGACGATGTAAACTTGTGATGATAGAAGATTACTGTTGATTCGTACAACGTCTTCTCAGTCTCAGTTACAAAAGGCACATAAAGTGAAGCAGGTGTTTTGTAATAAAAAATAATACTGTAATGAATGTTTTGCACATAGCCTGAATGTATTTTCTGTATATAATCTTATTATACCCACTGTTTTTTAAACTGAAATTGTTATTATATATTGCGTTTTGAACATTCTTAAATGTAATTTGCATTGAATAGATAGTTATTAAAGAAAAATTTATTTTCACCATATACAAGAATATTTGACTAATTCAATAACTTGAAAACTAGAGGTGATCATTACCTTTCAACATTTTTAGAATCAGTAACGTCATGCTACTAGCACGTTTTTTAGTAACAGAGAAAATTATTATTTTTACCCAATGTAACTATCATTTTATGAAATATACGTAGGTAAATTAGTTTTATTTTTCTATCATGTTTTTTGAACTTTGATTTTATGAGTGGAGTTTGGAATGCTATATTGCTCGTTATCGAATTATACGGAAACGTGTTGTTGTTCCGTTATATTACTTCAATATTTTCTCTGATTTAGATTAAAGATCTTAAAACCTATAACTGAACTTGTTTTTGCATTTTGTAATTGTTACCATGGGATTAGTATGTCTACGACCAGCTGCAGACAGTGGTTGACAGATAATACACTGCCGTGCAGGTGATCCCTCCAGGCGGTCTTCAGCCTCTTCCGAGGAAATAACATTAATTATAATATTTTGTATATCATATATTCTATGCAAACATATATATATATATATACAGTAAAACCTGTCTAAGGCGGAATCGCACGGGACCGAGTAAAATTTCCGGTTTAGACATAGTGAACATACATTTTCTTAATTATATATAATTTTTGAGCGGAACGTTATACTTGCTTGACTCGAGGAAAGTAAGAAGTTTGTGAATAAAGTTATTATACTGTTTATGCTATATTTATTACAATAAGAACAAAAATAGACATTCAAAATAAACACATGTACACAAAATTGTAATGAAATTTATTTGAAGAAAGTGTACAATTTCAACTGTTTCGTTTTTTTTTAATGGGCTTTCTCATGCGGTTAAAAGAGAACGCCAGTTCTACGGCCTTTTCATGAAGTTTATTTTTCCCCTTCATTTTGCATACAATTTGATAGCGTTAATATAACTTACCACTTGCGATGAAGTAGTTATTTCTATTTCCTCACTATCTCTTCCATTTTGTTCATCTCTCACACTGTTATCATCTTGCGATTCTATTATAGATTTTAAATCAATTTCATCAGCTTCTGTTAAAACATTCTTGTCAACGTTTACAAAACTTTCCGCGTTCACAGAATCATCTGCATCAGTCTTCTCAATCAGAGTTTGGATCACTAGAATCATCATAACAAATAACTTTTCCACAATCTCCGCCATTATCAAGAATAAATCCACAGTTTCGAAAGCACTTTATTACGCATTCATCTTTTATGCATTTGATTAAATGACTTAAAAATGCAATTGCATCTAACACGTCAATTTTCACGGTCATTTCAGGTGCTCTCTTACAGTTGTCCATGGTGAACCATCCATTTTCTGTATTTCAATTTTATACACTATATAATTCCATTATCTCGTGGCTGTAGAAGTGATGTTGTACATAGAGATAGAAAGACTAAACGAAATTTGAACATTTGGGTGACAATTTGCATTATCTAGGAAAAGTAGAATATTCCTATTTTCTTGTTCCATTCTTTTGTTAAATTTGTAAAAAAAATCCTCGAATATATCACTTGTCATCCACGGTTTTTTGTTCGCTTTCCATTCTTCAGGAAGTTGATTCTTCCTTATATTTTTAAAACAGCTCAGAATTTCACTTTTACCTATTACCTATGGTAAATTTTCCCTAAATTTTAAAATTAGAGAAGATAGGAATTTATTTTTTTTGTGAGAATTATTTAAAGAGTAGAATATTGCATTTAAAAGATAAATATATTTCTACAAATCATGAGTCTAATTTAACTGCAAAAATAATGACGGCAGAAAAAAGAACATAATATATTTAACCAATATTTACTGTAACAAAATGTCCGAGAATTTATTAATATTTAAACAAATTATTAATTAAACAAGAATTTATTAATATTTAAACAAATTATTAATTAAATAAGAATTTTTAATATTTAGATAAATTATTAATTAAATAAAAAATTAATATTTAATCAAAAACATTTTTTCCGCCTTACTCAGGTTCTAATCCTACTTGTTGATGGATGAGGTTCCACCATATAGAGGGCCTTTTATAAGAGAAATCTTAAGATAACGCTGCAAAATTTGATATTTCCGGCTTGTACAGGTTTTACTGTATTAACAAAACGCACATGCATTCCACTTTATTATAACGGATTATTTGTTGATGTTTTCTTTGTGCAGAGCTAAACAATGAGCAATTTCCATTTATTTCTACAGTGAAGACTCTAACCCCGGATTTTATCATTGAAAGTCTGTAGACTTACCGCTTACCCATCGGTGGACTTTTACTAAAGTATAAAGGTATCCATTATTATGGTAAAGTTACGGTTTCGTTAATAAAGTGCCTCATAATGTTTGTTACTATGCTGTCATCTGCAGTACATGAGTTTTCTAAGTGCAGCGTTGTCAAGTTTTGTGGCTTTCACATGTGATTCGACAGTCGTTACAAATACAAAATTTACAGGGTGTATATATAGAAGAAAAAACACATAGGTAAAATATGTTGTTATATTGCTATTCAGTACTGACGAGCAAATATTATTCAACATTTAAAATTCCACTAGGAATACCTACCTCTGTATTTTCGGATTCCTCTGTTCGACTGTCTTCTGTCGTCTTCGTTGTTATTTGCGGTCCGCTGTCAGCGATTATTTTGCCATCTTCATACACCAGCTGGCGCTGGACTCGTGTTTCTATCTGATGAATCATTCGTACAAATATGAACAAAACATGCATTTATTGTATTCAGTCAGATTATAGGGGATTGTGAGTAGAACATGTAAAACAAGTCAAATAAGCCAGGAAGTAAATTTGTATTTGACGACAGTTAGAATGTTGCTCTAAATTCAAAACATTAAAATGAACTCCTCAGCTATTCCGTTTTAAAGTTGAGTGGAAGTACTGCAATGACAATAACATGAGATGACTGAATCATCCATGAACTTACCTGTCTGGTTTTATGATTTATCACTCGGCGGCAGGTAGTCCATTCTTCTGTAAAAATAAAACATATAGGTGAACACTTTCAATATATATGAGAGTATCCTTTATTTGTGTCATTTCAAAAGTTTTAATATCAGCGTCTGACTTAAGTGAAAATGTTGCACATATTGCAAATATTCATGAGAATCAAAACAATATCAGTTTAAATGTGTTGGAACTATCTTAACGTTTTGTTACAACCTAAGGAAAGAGAGAGTAACAGTTTAATTATAACGAAAGTGGCTGGCCTTCAGCATGTTCTTGGCCTTTGAGGTACATTTATCGAATGTTCTTTGATTAGTACTTGAGAGATGTTTAGTCTTTTTTAAACATATTTTATCAAAATCCAATGTAAAAGTTTCGAGTTATGCTGTTAACATACGAACAGACAAAAAGAAGTGAAACACTACCCTTACCGTCAGGCAGGAATAAACAGAGACAAACGTAAAAGCAGATATATATAGGTATATAGGCATCTAACAGCATACAATGATGAAATGAGTATATATATTAAGATCTACAGTAGTACATCAACATAAAACACTAGAAAAGACATTCCTATTTGCTTTTTCAGTCCTTGTGCTATGGAAGCTTTATATTTATGTATTCTTACGTCATAATTTCCTGCTTTAACACTGTTGCAATGCATGTGTAAACTGTTTTGTACACACACGTTACTGTTGTGCTCTTCTTAACTTTCTTGTACTTTCAGTTTAGGTATTTTTGAACCAGAAATTTTTCTTCTAAAAGTAAAATGATTTATAATATTGAGGAAGAGTTCATCACCAAAAATCTTAAAGTGTATTTGATCATAGAAAAGTCCTGTTCTGGATATTAGATTATGTTGCAAACTACAACTTTTACCTAACATTGCAGCTGCAGACTCAAGAAAAGGAACTGCCACAGTCTGTGGCCTCCAGAGCTAGAGATCAATCTTTACATGCACAGAAAACTTGGTCAACTAAAGGCCACCATATTGACTTGCAATCTAGTACTTAAGAGTTGTAGATAAAATCCCATTAATAAATCTTGACTTTTCAGCTGTCGGTTTTTTTTAAGTAATGGTAATTTCCACTATTTGATTGGAAGTGGGTAGAGTTAGCTGTCTTTCCTCTACTCTATCACTTTAAATCTGGGAAGAATAGTGCAAATAGTCTTCGAATAGCCTTGTACAAAATTTATGAAATAAATAGACAAGACGTTTGTTGTGCTTGAGACTGAATGCAACTGTTTTTACAGGACTCTCAGACATTCACCGACTAGAGCAACTCAACATTATATCTGGTAACACTTGTCCGAGACCAGCTGAAAAGAAACTTGAAGTGCCATTGGAAGATGACCAGTTTATTACCGAACTTATTTTGCTAGTAACTAATACAGGGACACTAACTAGTAAACATGATTATCCATAAGGATGCTGCCAATGTGAAAATTGGTTTTAAGAAAACCTGAGGTTGTTCTGCAGCTCAATACATAGATGTAATATATGTATAGAAGTAAGGATTCCTGACCAGACTTACTCTATCATATCTTGAAGACTGATATGCCACAACAAGTCCTTCTGCATGAGGTAAAACTGATATCTTCCTCAAAGTTCAAGAGTCTGGCTAAAGAAGATCTGGACTGCTTAGCATGCTTGGACTCAAGGAAAAGCAGTAGAATGTTTGATGTTGAGTTCGAGCAGTCTTGTGCTTAATTTATCTGAACACTTAAGAGAACAGCAATTTGATGGTGATAAAGACATGGTTTGGCTCTACTAACAAAGAAGATAATGCAACATATCAGGGTGTGAGCGACACTTTTCTCATTATGGAGGAAATATCAGTGATGATTAGGTTTGAGGTTGTAACTTAAAACAGGTCAAGAGAGAAATATGTGGATTGCAGTGATTGTATCTCAACCAAGTTGTCTCCTTGAAGTGCTTGCGTCATGCTAAGCTTAGTGGAAAATTGCCCCTAATACATTCTAATTTTGTAACACTGGCCAACCTGATCGAAGGAGTGACTATGGCTTCTAAAGTTTTCTCGTTAATTTTTGCCAATTACGTTTCAATACAGATGCCACTCTGATAGGAAGAACGATCAAGTGTTTTGGTTGTGGGATGGTGGTTACTTTGGAGTAAGCTACCCATATTTTGCTTCATGAGGCAAAACTACTTGTTCTACCTAACTGCTCAGCAGATTTTGGAGGATTTTCAACAAGCTGTGACGAATGCCACTTTAGTTCCAAAAACTAATATTGCCCAAGTTGGGTATTATTACTAGTAATTAGGGTAAACAACTACAAACTGTCATAGCACTGATACAAGTGACACATATTTGATAAAACAATTGCACCACGAGGTTTAGTACTAGGGTTTTAGTGCTAAAATGCATTGAATGTTAAAAAGTGGGGTTATGAAGCTTTCAAAGAGTCTATGGTCATCCCCAGTAGTGATTGTCAGGAAGAAGGAAATTATGTCAAAGTTCTATGTTGATTTTATATGGGTTAACGAGATGACTCCACGTTTATGCTCTTCCACTTCCTGACAATGAATATTTATTGCAAATCAATGTGACTTTTGTTGTTGCCTTTCAGAAACAAGTTTGTGTCAATGTGTAAAACTGACTGAGACGAAGTAAACCTTAGCAGTGTGTTGTTGGCTCTCGATTCCAGAGAATAATCCTGGATATCATTTATGCATTCCTGAAGATTATTTGCATTTTGCTATTAAACATAAAGGTGTATAATGGTTAAATATGCTTTACCCATTTCGAGTACTGAAACTCAAGTTTGGGTGTTATAAATCTTCAGACATATTGTGGGGAAGAGATAAAGTATCTATGGGCCATGTAAAGATCACAGTATTATAAGGTTCACCTCAACTCTTGGGCAAAAAAATCATTTGTAGTTTCTTTGCTTTTGCATTGGATTATCAATATCTTATGGTCGAGTTTTTAAGATTGTTGTACCATTATTAATTCTCGCTAAAATTGCAACACATTTATTATGGATATAGTTTGTGTCAATGTCTTCATTGTTAATATAAACTTTATTTGTAGCTCAAGTATCAGTGTAACCAGAATTAGATTGTCCACTTATAATGGTAACTGATACCACAGCAGTGGAATAGCATTGGTACAGTTACATTCGCACGGTAGCGTGGTACACGCAGTATGTACACAATAATAATACATTAATAGCTTCGGTATGCAGATGGTTCACATTAAAGAAAAAACCTCAAGTATACATAAACACTAGCAACATAACATATCTGGTCGAAACTTCATTATTTGTATGGATCATGCATTGCTGGAGTGGCTCAAGAAAATTTAAAAACCTAGAAAGGATAACTACACACTGGATCACAATGTTGCAAGAGTATGACTTGGAAGTGCATAATTTCCTGGTCCAGCAAAACAGACATTTGGATGAATTTTCTTGTTCTTTCTATATGTTGAACGTTCTGATCCTTGACACGTGTGTGGAATTAATATTACTAAAATAGTGACATTGTTTGCGTAATGTAATGGTTATAGGCCTAAAAGTGTTACATGTATATGTGCTAACATATAATGTTGCTCTATTGGTTGTATTTGCACTTTGATGTTGAATGATTGTGCAAATGCTGTATTGCGTGTGCTGCCATCAGGTAAAACTGACTGAGACAAAGTTTTACCTTAGCAGTGTGTTGTTGGCTCTCGATTCCAGAGAATAATCCTGGATATCATTTATGCATTTCTGAAGATTATTTGCATTTTGCTATTAAACATAAAGGTGTATAATGGTTAAATATGCTTTACCCATTTCGAGTACTGAAACTCAAGTTTGGGTGTTATAAATCTTCAGACATATTGCTGAATCAATGGGAAATCCTGTAGACCAGTGGTTCTTAACCTTGCTAGAGGTACTGAACCCCGGAACTTTCGTACTTGCATTCACTGAACCCTTTGTAATTGGAAAAATAAAATATGATTTTTTCCAATTTAAAACACAAGTAGATATTTTATTAGTGAACAAAATGAACCATGCGTCAGTTGCACACAATATCACTGTGTTCAAAGAACAAAACATGAATTTCACACACAAACAAAAACATAACTCAATGAATATTACTGCAAATCAATGTGACTTTTGCTATTGCCTTTCGGAGACAAGTTCAGAAATGCGCGGCTTCACTTTGGCAAGTGTTACTGTCATATCATTTTCGCAACAAAGTCTGATCCTTTTCTTCGTTTTTATGTCTACCATCCTCGCAAAGGATTGCTCGTAAAGATACGTTATAACAAACGGTATGAGTATCTCAAGGACTTTCTCAGCAATAAAAAGGTACGCTACGATTTGGTGACATCAAAACGTTGAGAACGTTGTTGTTCTGAAAAGACGGATACTTCCCCACCAGAGAGTCATATCCAGCATGGATGAGACAGCCGTTGAAAATATCGACGAAAGACTTTGCGAGCTCATCTAAGTGCATCGCAATTGCTTGCTTCAGTTCCCCGGGTACAGAAATGTCTTCGATTTCAGACATATCTTCGATCTTACTTACACAGTCGTCCAGCAGGAAAAAGTTTGCGAAGTTATCATTCTCTTTTCGTCGTTTCCATAATGGTAGCTTTTTTTTGAAAAGCCTTCAGGTTTTCTTCCTCTTCGATGATGTTGACTCCACTGTCCTGCATGTGTTGATTGAGATGATTGAGAGCATTGAAGATATAGGCCATGTACGCCAAAATAAGAATGAACTCAGATTTTTAAAGCAATTTGCATGACAGTGTTGGTGTTCTCGCAAAAACAGGGCCAATTCCACACGCATGGCAAAAACGCGATTCAGCACCTTTCCCCGGGATAACCACCGAACGTTAGAATGGTACAGAAGTACCTCGAATTCAGAGCCCATTTCATTACACAGCTCTTTGAAGATGCGGTGCTTTAGGGCACTATTTCGCACAAAGTTCACACATTCCACTACAATTTTTAATACTTCTGTCAGTTTTGAAGGCAAGGTTTTTGTTGGCAACGCATGCCTGTGCAGAACACAGTGCGTTACAATGATGTGTGGTGCATCGGCTTTCACCAGCGCACCAAAACCAAAGTTTCGTCTCAGCATGACTGCAACTCCGTCTGAACAAACTGCAGAAACCATATCCCACGAAAGATCGTTGTCTCTGAAGAAGTCATCCACAGGTTTCTTCACGTCGGCTGCCTTAGTTGTTGTTGTAAGAGGCTTACAGAATAAAAAAAAATCTTCTTTTATCTCGTCGTTCTTCACATAGCGCACAAATACAACAAGCTGGCTTAGATTGGAAACGTTGGTAGTCTCGTCGAGTTGAAGGCTGAATTTTGCTGGGCTTGAAATCAGATCTGCAACTATTTGAGCCAAGATGTCATCTCTCGTGTCATCTATTCTGCTGCTGATGGTGTCATTTGAAATAGGAATTTGGGGTAACATAATTTCAGCAGCTTTTCCCAGCATGATATTCGCCATCTTCAACGCAGCTGGTTTTACGAGTGCTTCACCAATGGTGTGTGGTTTGCCCTGCTTTGTGATCAAGTACACAACTTTGTACGATGCTGTGAGGATCGGTTTGTCGATGGGTACAAAGCCGAGAACAAGCAAAGTAGCCTTTTCATCGAACCTGTCTCTCTTTACCTTGAATTCAGCAAGCGTTGTGTTCTTGTATTTCCCATCTATGCAGCTTTAGGGAGTGTTCTCTTAGTTTTGCCGGTACTAGACTAGAATTGCTCAACTTGGCATTGCAAATCATGCATTGAGGATGCTGACTCCCATCATGTTCTGTTATACATGTGAATCCATATTGTACGTATTCGTCCGACCACTTTCTGTTTTTGATCGACATAGTTAGTATGAAGGGATTGAAAGATTAGGAAAAAAAATCACAAATGACGCACGATTACTACAGTCACAAGTCGACTGCTAAGCGCGCAAAGTTCCCTGCAACACAGATATTAAGGCCAAGGGATGTGACAGGATCAGCCGCAGCCAATGATGGCCAAGTGGAGCATGACGTTACGAATCATACGAGTGGGGTGAATGGAACAGACACACACACAGTGTGTATGTCTTGACCTCCGCCGAACCCCTGAGACTGACTCACCAAACTCCTGGGGTTCGATTGAACCCAGGTTAAGAACCACTGCTGTAGACTGAATAGTTAGTATGTGCTGGTGGTTATCTAGGCAGGCACAAGTCTATCCATTGGTATGCATATTAGCACAGTCCATCATAAGTGAAGCAATGGATATCAGTGACTACATTTATCAATATGTATGATGTTATGAAAAAGAATTGCAAAAAATCACACGGACCAGTGAGCTCATGACACAATTCTGCTATTTTACAAGTTGTGTTGGATGGAGGGAATACATGTAGCTTGTATTATCACATTATCTCAATCATATTGAGAAGAATGGATAACAAACTATAGAGCAGATGCTTGCAAAATTTGCTGATTCCAACAAAAGTGATTGGAACAAACACTTGCCATGCATCATGACTGTATATCGTACAACTAACGAAGCACTATTTCAAGGTGTCGTGTGATTCAATTCGATTAGGAAGTTAGAATGATTTGTTGATCACGAAATTAACATGACAAAAATGAATTACCATTCTCACTTTCCAGGTCCCAGAGAAATATTTAGTAGTGAAATGTTTCTATGGAATCTTCCAAGAACTGCTCACATTATCATGCGATGCCCACTCATAGGTATAATAAGTGATGTTATTAGTTCTAATACCTAGAAAATTTACAGTTAACAGCACTGTGAATGATTGCTAGGATTTTTAATGCACATGAAGAGAGAAATGATGTGGTCCTCATTGTCTGATCATTCAAGTGGTACGTTTTGCATTGAATTTTCACAATATTTAATCCAACAGTCAACTGAAGTTGTGTGCATGTAAGAGAAAATTTTACATATCCTTTACACATATATATACTCAATGCTAATTTCCCTTAAAATAGTTATGAATAAATATAAAATGCGCAGTCAACCGAATTTCTTGGATCAGATAACCGTATTTTGTCATTCCACGAGTTATTTCAATAATAGAATTATATTTCATTTGTTTTTAAGCAAATGATGAATATAATGCGTTGTTGGCAAAAATATTTGTTTTTCTATGTAATGGATGCTTTCAGTACATTAGAGTGCTCAGATTCGCCACTTAGCATCGTGGAGTTTTTATACTGAATGCCATCAATCCTTGTTGTTACTATAAAAAGTGTCAAAGGGAAGCTATTCAATGTAATTCACCGCAATTTATTAAACGATGCATGTGTATAATTCCAAACAACAACAAATATATAGTCAGACATGTTTTTCTCTTTAAGTGTTTTTTCATTTAGCTTCTCTCTTCTAATTTTTTTCTCCCAATTAGCCGACACAGGAAGTGCCATTTTGTTTTGTGAAATCTCTCTACGAAAAGAAACATTTTTATTTTAATAAGATTTCTTTTCTCAGATTGACCACACAGCACATACGAAGGCTGACAAATTGTTGTTGATTTCGATATTGGCCCGGCATGGCCTAGCGCGTAAGGCGTGCGACTCGTAATCCGAGGGTCGCGGGTTCGCGCCCGCGTCGCGCTAAACATGCTCGCCCTCCCAGCCGTGGGGGTGTATAATGTGACGGTCAATCCCACTATTCGTTGGTAAAGAGTAGCCCAAGAGTTGGCGGTGGGTGGTGATGACTAGCTGCCTTCCCTCTAGTCTTACACTGCTAAATTAGGGACGGCTAGCACAGATAGCCCTCGAGTAGCTTTGTGCGAAATTTCCAAACAAAAACAGATTTCGATATGAACGTTTAGGAATTGCAGAAAATGAATCTTTCCTGTACTCTTGGAATATAAGCATTTTGTTATATATAATATTTTTACAATTAACTGAGATACAGAGCGTGACAGACAGACACATATTTGGCTATTATATATATATATATATATATATATGTAGCTTTCACAAATGCACAGTATTGCGTTCTTTCTTAATACAGTTTTGAATCTAACAATAAAAGCACATTTCACTGATTTTATCTTCATTTATTTGTTTGTTATGCCAATTGTACTGATGAATTATATTACAAATATTGCGATAACCTGGCTAAAGAATTGTGGCTGAAATATTTTAGCTTTCCAGGGTTGTTTTGCCACTTACTTATTTTGTAAAACTGAAGAACAAGTTTAGTTACCCGTCTCCCAGATGACGTTACATTACGATAACTACGCTAGGAGAGATTACCATGGTAATGGTGCAAGTGCCAAAAGTAGTATGTGTAATACTACCAGTATATACGACATGATGCAATGTTAAAATACATACATACTACAATGTATACTTGCACATAAGTATGCGCATGTGTGTGTAATTACATACATATGTGGATGTTATATAAATTTGTTTATGAATGTTGTACGACACTAATAAATCAATTACACAAGGAATACAGCTGCCAAGCACTATAGAAGGAAACTTAAAACATGATATAAATATTAAGGAATTAAAATATGAAGCAAAGTGCAACTTCTAATCTAGTAAACCCATGATGAAGGTACAGCTCATTTAATATTTTAACTAAGGCTGGCAAAAATATATTTTCAGTTTTGACATTGAAATATTGATGAGGTAGTGGATTTTTCGTTGACGAGTTAAAAATAATGAGTGACTTTATTATACATTTGGAAGAAAGTGTCGTTTTTATTCACAGTTTTCAGTATTAGTAGTGAAGAATATTTTGGATCAGATTAAATCAAAATATTTCTAACTGTGTTAAGTAACCTGTAGAAAGTGAAATCCACAGAAAACAGGTTATGTGTATGTCAGATGCTAATTTGATGTACTGAGTGTTTTATTTGTTATGATTTAATATTTTCATTTGTTCAGATCGAAATATTTTATAATTGCAGTTACACTGAATATTTGATCACCCTCTGTTTCCGCACAAGGTGCATAATACTGCAGACTAGATGTACAGCCAGTGACAGAAAATAACATCCACGTATTGTTGCTTTGAAGTTGCTCCTATCCGTACTAAAGTCAAGTGGAATTGAGATGGCTATACTAATGGATTTCTATCGCTAGAAGTTAGTGATCGTACTGTAGGAACAAGCCTTACTTACTGTTTTGCCTTTTTATTCCTCAATTAGTGTCTGAATTAAGACACTATTTGAATAATAAAGAGACATGGGCATATGGGTTAGAGATAATTGTGTTGTGTTGTAGTGGTAGTGATAACTTTGTCCAGCTGAGCTGTATGCTGGTCAAGTGTGGGACCTTTCTGAAACCTGGTGGTTATACAGGACAGTCACGGATGCAGGAGATAAATAAATACACAACTGACAATATACAAGCGAGTATCCGTTTGTTTCAGAAATTACATTAGAAGAAAGCAGTAGTTTTAACATACTATCTAAAACTTGCTTCTAGAACAGATAGTGGACGTAGCCGGACTGTACAGCTTTGAAACTTAACTTCTAGCTGAACTTCTGACAGATCAAAATTCAGTTGACCACACATTTTTATTCTGACAGGTCTAGATGAATGATAGAAAATCAAAGTTGATCTTTCACAGACCTGGGAGAGCCTTGGATAAGGCAAAATAAATTATCTGACAGACCACCTCTATAAGGCATATGTCCACTACCATCCGGGAAGGTCTGCTGTTGGAATTCTATTTACTCAGGCTGAGTAACAAATTTTGTGCATTCTCTGTCCTTTTATTTTGATTTTCCAATGCTAACTTTGTAATTATACTTTTAAAATTTAACTGAATTTTATAAAAGTAAAATTATAACAATCCTTCTTCATCAGAAGTTATTTCCTCTTCATTTTACGATTTTGTGTATGAATGCTTTATACAACAAAAACAAAAGATTGTTTTTCCTTTTAGATAATGACAGCAGTTATCACATTACGTTCATCTTGCAATTTTAAGTTCAAGTGGTTTATGTGAAATGATTTAAAATACTGTCCTTCTTCACCAGTTAACAAAGTTGTAGTCATTGTTCACCTTGTAATTCTATGCATAGGTATTTCATGGGATATAAATTAAAAAATTATCCTGTTTTATCAACAACTCAAACGTTACTATTAAGTACCCCATATACTTATGACCTGATCGTTATTTGCTTCAATCTTAGTTGTGATATAATTTTATTAAAGGAAGTTTTATTATGTACTATAATTACGGGAACCATTGGAAGCTATTGTGTATGAAACTGAGCAATACACAAGGGAAATATAAATTTTCCTTTTCCAGGAACAATCTACATATTGTTCCTGAATTTCAGTTTATATACCTGAGCAAAATTTTGCATATGAATAAAAGATTAAAAGATACGATGACCACGTGATTGCATACACAATTGTTCTTCTTTTGAGACTGCACATAGTTGATATCTTAGGTTTATTTTAACAAAGGCTTTTTTGTAATGATTCCCAAGTATAGATTTGCGTTAACTTTTGAGTTGTTTTTCAGAGACGTCGATAGAGTGCGAATGGACTTCCATATGGGTCTTTGATCACGGAAGTCTTTCCGATTTTCCTATATGGACCCTGCCTAGCTTCATGTCATAATGATGCGGGGTTACAAACATAAAACCATGCCTGATGTGGTCTTTGGAACCTTCTCCTTGACAGGCTTTTATACAGCAGAAAATGTGCCGAAATGTACGATTAAATTAAATTACATGGGAATGGGCGATCAAGATAAGAAGTATAATAGGATACGAAATGGACATTGGACTTGTGGAACTCAATATGCGGAGAAATCGAGAGTGACCGACCGACAATAGGATTTTATGATAATTAAATGAAATCATTGTTAAACGGTTTTTTTATGCTCATTTTCTTCTTTTTTATTGAAGGCTTATGTGGTTTGTTATGTCTTTGTGTAGTATTAAATAAGTGTTTATAGGATTGAGAGCAACGAACACGAGTATCATGAACAATGCTCAGGTTTAAGTTACTTAATTTAATTTCAAAATTAAAATTAAGTATGGTCTGAATATGAAAGAAAGAGGAAATCAAAGCATATTAAGTGTTTCTAATGTATTTAGGTTAGGAAAGTGAAGGTCACCAAGAATTTGGAAAATATTCGTGTATGCATGTTTCTGACTGTACGTGTATTTTTGACAATAGGACATTAATTGTGGAATATGGGTTACTTTCTTTCACTCTACTACCTATTGTACTCGTTCACTTTGTTATGATGTCACATTCGCTTTCTTGTGGGAAAGATTTCTGTATGCGAGGTCACAATGAAGATGACGGCAAGTCAAATGATAGCTTGAGGATATATATATAATCTCCTTTGTTTTACTATTAAAATTACCATAAGTGCGTGCATACTTAGAGAAATAGCATTTTATATAGTGCTTTACTCTTTTAGTGTCTAACAAATAAAGTTTTTCAATTATAAAATTTCTACTAAAGAGTTCCCCCCTAGTAGGAACACTGTATTATAAAATGTACTTGTTCGCCTTTGATTAGTTTTTACTTTGCTTTAAAATTGCATTTGGTCTCTTTTTTCAAATTCAGTTTACCTCTGATACATTTCCTGATGTTCCATGTTCCAGAAGTTATTAACTCTTAGGTTAACAGTACACTTGTGAGTATCTCAATTAATAACAAATGTTACAACAGATCCTTTAAAACAAATAGCAAAGAAATATTCGTCTTAAAATTAAAATAAAATTTGTAAGTAAAAGAAACAATAAACGATACACTTTAATTATTTTATTTTCCATGTTTTGTATGACTTTATATGTTGAAAAAAATGAACTTTCAGAGTAGCAGTTGTGTTTAATGTTATTTACTTAATGCAAAATTACACAATTGGCTATCTGCACTTCCCATACCATAGGAAATGTAATTCCAGATTTTTAGCATTGCGAGTCTGTAAGTTTACCCCATTGGGGATAAGTAGTTTTCAATAAAAATATTTCAAAGTAATCCTAAGAGTAAATAAAAAAGAACCTTATTACACTGTCTTTTGCATACAAATGAATGTCTCTACCTTTGCTTTCATCGAAAGTAATAACTAAAATATTTAATCTATCTTGTTTATTATTTTCACTTCTTACACATTTATTATAAGGACGTTTGCATTGTTAGTTTAGTAAATGGATTTAGGGCTAATCTAAATCTCCTCAACTAGCTGAACCTCGTGAAATATTATTGGGTTTATGGCTGAAAATATCGTTAACAATGAGTGTAGTCAACTGAATAAACAATCCATTTTAACTGTTATAAGTGAAAACTTAAATACAGTATATTTAATTAGCTACATTCCATACCCAGTTGACTTTTAGTTATGATCTAAGTTAATGTTAAACAAGGTAATGGCTCATAATTTCTGTCTTTTAATGTAATGTTACTCGAAATATTTGCTAGTGTTTAAAAAGGCAATTTTAACTTAAAATAGATCAACTGGCATAAAATATATTCACATACAAGAATGTCACTATTGTTAGGTAGTGAACAAAATATGTACTAAACGCAAACTTATTTCATTCATTTACTTTGATTTATAAAATCGGAATTACATCGGTAACTTATCAGATGTATATAACCATAAACATAGTATAATTCTATTTTACGACTTTTAATCTTAAAGATCATACTTTCAATCACTTCACTATCATAATGTTTGATTAAACGACCATAAATATCTAATTCGATTAGAATTAATTTTAATTAAGACTTTAACAAATTAGCATACAGTTATCTAATAGCATTAAACCTTACCATGCTTAGGTGTGGACACAGAATCTGGAGACTAAATACGGAAAGAAAAAAAAGAATGGCAAATATAAAATAATAAGTAGTGTATTGTTATAGCATTTAATTTGTATAAGTACATTGCATACAATCATTCCATCCATAAATTTATGAAATTAAAAGTGAAACGTTATGTATAAACAGATTGGATACTTAGGTAGCAACGAGACTGAATGCTATGGCAGGACCTTTAATTCTCAACGTTTCGACTAAAAAGTCTTTTTCAGAAGATTTTGACACCGTGATGCCTTACAAGGATATTCGTGCAAATTCTTCCACTTTATGTTCCTAGTCACTTTGCCTTACCACATATTGATCGATCCATTATCGTCGTCTGTCGATGATCACCTGACCAAACATCGTTCCGCTTTAGTTTAACAAGATTTGCAGCTGCTTCCAATCATTTAAGAGTAAGCAACATCCATTGCTTTCCTCTATTATGTTTCACTCTTTTACTTAGGCACGTGTCTTGCTTATCCTGCATGTGTTCCTATCATGTACGTGTGTGTATCTTCTGATATTTGTTGTGTTCATTTAGTCTTGTTACTAGGTCTCTGCCAGTTTCACCTATGTAGACTTTACTGCATCTCTTTCCTGCTAAGAATAGATTATACCAAACTTGTATCGTTATGGCCATTGGCTCACCATAAAGTGCTGTTTTAGCTTTACTAGTAGTGGAGACATTGTAAGAAGAACATTAGAAAGGCATTGTAGGCAAACACTCGATGTGGCCGAGCTATATGGACGATATTTTACCCATAATACGAAGAAAACAAAAGTACAGACAACATTGCTGAGACTGAATGGGATACTAGAAGACAAACAGTTCACAGTAAAAGAAGAGCAAGATGAAAAGATACTATTTCTTTCCACTTTGATTTGGAGAAGTGCTGAGGTTCTCTGTGTATATAAAACAAACCAACAGAGACGATTTTATACACTTCTCAGCACATAACAACAAAGACAGGATGGCATTGGATTTCTTCCTGAGGGCATTATGAATATCCAGCCTAGAATTCTTAGATCAAGAAAATAAACACATAATGGAAGCTTTAAGATTTGGTTGGTTGGTTGATTTGGCCGTTTTATGGCACAAAGTAACTTAGCTATCTGCGCCAAACACCGAGCAAAAAGTTGACATTAAATTTAGTAAAATTCATAAAAGGAAATTAAGTTAAAACAAAACAAATAAAAAAAAACATAAATAGCATTAAAACCAACGTTTACATTTAGTCTACAGTGTTAAGAGAAAAACTACAGTAATTCAAGTTGTAAAGAACTTTATGTTGCATAATTGAAATCATCATAACTCGCCAGGAAGACTAACAGGTAAAAGTTCAAAAATCACCGTCAGCCACCTGAAGTTCGCCTTTCTAGTCATGGTTCCAAGTTATTTGACGTCACAACTGTTTCCATAAAGTAAAGTGATAAAAGTTTTAAAAGACTTGCATCAAAATTTTAATTATAACTCGCCAGGATGACTAACAGGTAATTCAAACAACAGCATTGGTTACGTGAAGTTGGCCTTTTCAGTCCTGGTTTCGAGTTGTTTGACGTTACGGCCATTTTCTAATTTCAAATCGAACTAGATATACTTTGATTCTTAAAAAAATCACATTAAAAAGGTCTAATGAATAAATTAAAAAAACACTTAAATAACATTAAAAAGATTAATGCCCTTTAAAAAAACTAAAAACATTTCCAAGCTGGACAGTGTCACCATCATCAATAACACCGTCTAACGTTATGTTATGCCTTGGGGACAGAACATGTTTAAAATGGTGCTGTCGTTGAGAGTCCTAATGATGACAAGACAGTAAAATGTGGCTTATTGTGACTTAAGTGTTACACAGACAATATATTGGTGCATCAGTCCCAGGTAAAAGAAAATGATGAGTTAAAAAACTGTGACCAATGCGCAGTCTAGTTAGAACAACTTCCTCTTTCCTCTACGGAAGCAAGACGGCCAAAGTCAAATATAGGGTTTTATTTGGAGAAGCTTGAATGTACGGAACAGGCACAGTGGTGATAGTGCCAGAACAGATAGATTTAGCCGCGGTATCGGCGAGATCGTTCCCGCGTTCCATGGAGGCCTACGAGGGGACGTACTATAATGCCAAACAAGAACACTGCAGCAACGCCAGGGTGTCGTGAGCACTATACCCAAACACCAGCATCAGATCTCAACACCAGTTGAAAACATCCAACACTGGTATTTGGTTGATCCTAGCTCAAGTTGAACAGCCGATTGACCCGTCTACAGGAATTCAAGGCCAAAGTGGTGTGTTAGGGTTGGTATCCAGAAAAACTGGATAGAAGTAAATGTTAAAGAGAAATGGGGCAGTCGGTTTTGAATATCGGCGTGAACAGGGTGTGAACTAACGTGAAGCGATTCCAGAGCCAGTAGAGAACTAAGCGAGTCAATATAAATAGTGCAGTTTGAGTACTGCTTAGATTCTATGTGATCCAGGGCAAAAGAAATGGCGTACAGCAATGTTATTTAAGGACAGACCCAATTCATCCAACTGCACCCAGATACGAAGGCCAAAAGGAACAATGACAGATTGTCTGTTCTGAAAAAGCGTGATCCACCGAGGAAGGAGAACACAACCCAAAGTGGGATGCTGTGGAAAGGATAGAAACTTTGAAGCATATAGTAAAGACAGTTGCAAACAGCAGAGGTATAAAGGAGGTTCATGAAACTCTGTGTACGAGCTCTGGACTGGGGAAGTGCAAAAAGCCCTGCTGTAGAGCCAAAATCCCTGATGATGAATGGGGTCCAGCATCTTTAAGACCGAGGACTTGGCAGAGCCATAGACCAGTGACCCATAGTCTAGTTCTGATCGAATACGAGCATGATATATCTTTAGCATAGAACATCAATCCACTCCCCATGTGGTGAACGAGAGGACATAGAGGATGTTCAGTGCTCTTGTACAGTTACTGTCAATGATAAGCCCCAAGAGCTTCGTCTCAGGGATCACATGTAGCACAACTTCACCGATATGGAGTTCAGGATCTGGGTGAATACCCCGTTGGCGGAAAAATGCATGCAAACGGTTTTAGAGAAAGAGAGAGAAGTTAAAGTCGTTTGCTGTGGTTCACTTCAATAAACGATTGAGACCAGTCTGTAGCTGCTGCTCAATATACCTCATGTTCGACAACTAACATGAGGTGTGGAAGTCGTCGACATAGAACCCGTTTGCAACAGTAAGAAGGAGTTGTTCAGTGATGATATTAATCTTTATAATGAAATGTGTGACACTCAAAACACAGCTCTGAGGGACTCCAAGTTCCTGTAGAAAAGAACGGGAAAATGTCGAACCCTCACGAACTTGGAATCTCCTGTCCAATAATTTATTTTTAATAAAAATGGGCAAATGGCCATGAAACTCATGTATATGGAAGTCTCGCAAAATGTCATACCTCCATGTTGTATCATAAGCCTTCTTAATGTCAAAAAATATTGATGCAAAATGTTCTCATTTGAGAAAGGCTTCTTTGATTGACGTTTCAAGTCGAATCGGGTGGTCCACAGTGGGTGAGAGAAGGTTGTTTGATTCGAGGAACTAAACAAGACGAGCGTTAACCATCCTCTTTAAGGTCTTACAGAGACAGTTCATCAAAGCAATTAGATGGTAGTTTGAAGGAATCTTGGGATCCTTCCTAGGCTTAGAGAAAGGTAGGACAATAGCTTGACGTCAGGCATCAGAATAAATATTTTTCTGCCAGATCCAGTTAAAAACAATCAGAAGAATAGCAAGAGAAGCAGGAGAGAGACGGCGCAGCATTTCATAGTGTACATCATGAAGTCTAACCGATCTACTGCCAGATTGATGAAGGACCAGCTTAAGTTCCACCAGCGTAAAGTGACATAGAGACAATCAGCTCGAAAGGAAAGACGTGACTGCTCTGCCAGAGTATTGATGGATAAAAAGGTGGAGGAAGAAGCAGAAGTGCTAGATACCTGGCAAAAGCTTTTACCTAGATATCAGCGACTTCCTGGCCACCAGCGAGCATGATCGAGTGGGCGACAGAATTATATTGTCCATTGACCTTTCTAATCTTGTCCCATATGACTTTGGTACTGGTGGTAGAAGATATGCTGGTTGTGAACGTAATCCAAGATTCCTTCTGGCTTTGACGTCTTACCCATCGAGCATGTGCACGGGCCTGCTGGAAAGCGATGCGATTCGAAAGTGTGGAATACCTACGAAACTTATCCCAGGCCCGTTTATGAGCCTTTTGTGCCACGTGGCAGGCAGAATTCCAATGCGGACGAGGATGTCGTGGAAAACGTGTCGAGGTTTTAGGAATACATTGAGCAGTTGCCCACATAATACAGTCAGTTACTGCTGCCACACAATCGTCTGTTGATGGCTTATAGACATTGGCAGGATCAAGTTCTGCGAGAGCAGTGAAAGAGGGCCAATTTGCTTGATCCAGATTACATCGGGACACGCGGGTCAGGTAGCATCGACCACGGTCAGTGTCTCTCAAAATTATAGAAAAATGATCACTGCCTCGTGGATTATTGCCAACCCTCCATGAAAAATGGGAGAATAGTGAAGGAGAGCAAACCGAGAGATGCATAGCAGTAAAGGATTGACTAGGTGCTTAAAAATAAGTAGAAGAACCAGTATTGAAAAGAGAAAGGTTGTGATCAAAGAGCATTTGCTATACAGAGCGACCCCTCCTATCAATATCAGCACTTCTCTAGAGGGGATGATGTCCATTAAAGTCCTCCAGGATTAAAAAGGGAGACAGCAACTGTTCAATGAGAACATCAAGGTCTGATTGATCATATGTCTCTCCAAGCAACAGATAGAGAGAACAAACAGTGATGGTATGACCCAAGGAAATACGGATGGCTACGGTCTCTAAGAGTGTGTCAAGTGGCAAAGACAGGGTGGACACATGCTGATCAACCAAGAGTGCCACGCCTCTATGCACTCGTCCATCACCCAACCTGTCATTTCTGTGCAAAGAAAACCGCTGAAAGGTGACTGTATCGGCAGGTTTCAGATATGTTTCTTGTAAGAAAAGACATACAGGATGGTAAGAAGTAATCAGTGTTTTGGTGTCATTAAGATTAGAATGTAAACCTCGACAGTTCCATTGCAGCAAGGTGGCCATTTTTATTTATGTGTAGGCGAATTGGTGGAGAACCCTTCTGTTTATGACAACACATTTTTCTTTACTATCTTTATTTGAGGGAGGTCTATCAACCTCCATGGATTCTGGGACGATTGGGCAGGTCTTTGCTGTTGGAAGAAGATTACAGTGACTTTGGACGTGAACAAATAATTGATTTGCATCTTGGGGTGGGAGAAGAAAATGTACCCGAGGAAATGCGTATTTCGAGAACCAAAGGAAGTGGATCTTTGGATTTGCCGGAATGTATGTTAGGGACAGAGATAGGTATTGAAGTTGTTTCATCAACTTATTTTTTATCAATGGAAGTCAAAAGACTTTTCATTTAGTTTAAGAAGTATTCTTAGATGAAGTACACCTGAAATGAAGTGGTGGACAGCAACTTTTGAGCATCAGGGTGAGTTATGTTGTGAATCGTTTTCAAATGCTGCACCTCTTTTTCTTCCAACCATTTAGGGCGAGAACGAAAGTATGACGGTTGAGAGCCATTGCGATTGAAGCAATGAGGGTCTGTTTTATACTCATAGGCATCGCGGCCCTGGCCGTCACAACGAGCACACGTGAGGGAACCACAGCATGACATCTTCAAGTGACCAAATTGCTGACACTAGAAATATCAGAGAGGGTTTGGAATGTATGGCCGTACCCTGCAATTAAGATAACCTGCCTTGATGGTGGCAGGTGGATGTGGTAATGTAAATGTCAGAATGAGGACATTGGTGATAATCGTTATTCCATCTTTGTGAATGGAGATACGCCTCACTGCAGAAACTTCTTGGGTGGAGAAACCGGCGAGAATCTCTGCCTCGTGGATGTTCTTCAAATCTTTCTCAATAATAACTCCTCATGATGAATTGAAAATAGCATGAGGTGTAGACACAATAGGTATATCCCCAATCGCCTTTGAATACAAAAGGAATTCACTGTGTTGAGATGGGGATATTTTCACGAATATGTCAGCAGATCGAGGCCTCGTTACTGACTCTGGAGAGCAAGCAAGTCCCTCTAGTCCCTTCTGAATGAAAAATGGAGACATTTGTCCTAAAGGTTTGTGTGAAAGAGAATGTAGTATAAGAAAATGAGGTACAACAAGTGTTACAGATGATGAAGATTGCTGCTTAGAAACTTCAAGACGTGGTCGTTTACCTATGGACTATTTTTTCACTATTTTACTTTTATGTGGAAGATCCATAGGATAAAAAGAAAATTCCGGTGCCCACTGACCCCACCCACCATGGATCCCTACGAGGGGACGTACTACAATGCCAAACAAGGACACTGCAGCAACGCCAGGGTGTCGTGAGCACTATACCCAAACACCAGCATCAGATACAGTGTCCACAACACCAGTTGAGAACATCCAACATTGGTATTTGGTTGATCCTAGCTCAAGTTGAACAGCCGATTGACCCGTCTACAGGAATTCAAGGCCAAAGTGGTGTATTAGGGTTGGACCCTTCAAGCACCAGGATCCTCTCCTTCCCTTCACAGGTCACCACGCACGACAAACACGTGGTTGGATATTTAGATCCCAGAAGAGGTAAACTGAAAGAACAGAACTTTCCCTGGGCTGATTAATGTGTAGCAAGGCAAAGTGACCAAAAACTTATTCCGGGAAAATCTGTATAAATACTCTTTTGAGGCAGTGCCATAATCTCCTGAAGACGTGTAGTCGAAACATTGAAAATAAAACATTCTGTCACAGCATTCATAGTCTCATTGCTAATTTAGTATCCATTTGTAAGCATAAATAATACTTATAAACAGGTAGTATAAAAGAGCAAAACAATTACATTCTACAATAGCTTATGACAGAACAATAAATATAGTTAACTATGCATGAAGTCTATTAGTTTTCATAAAAAGAACCAAAGACAAAAATTATACATTACAGGATAGGAAATTATTTATAAATACTTAATTTTTTCAGTCCACTCACATTAGTAACCATGGGAAAATACTAAGCTGTAAATCTATTCCCTACAATTGATCAACTTATTTAGGTTTACAAAGGCCTTTAAATCTTTACATATTTTATTAGATTAAATTAGACAACTGTAATCTCACCCACGATCCATTACTCAAGCCACAATGTTTTTTTTATCAGTATCTTGTGGCTCAGTATACCACTGGTTGCTACTACCACAAAGTTGGATAACTGTTATACAAGTCATTTGTTTACTTTGGGCGGACAAAATTGCAAGAACTATTTGCTGCCATCATTAATTTTGAACTGATAGACTAGAAGAAATGCATTTAGTTAACGCTTATAAGCCACAAAGATGTATAGCGCCATTTGTTATTGGTAATAACCACAGAATAAGACTAATATTTCAAAAAGAAATGATATGAGCTGTGCGTGGTATAGGTGCTCGTGTTCCTAGCTAAGAATGTAACATTTGTTTCACTGTAAAAATGCGCTCCACGTGTTGAGCCCATGAATGACAACAATATCCCACTATTTGACTAGACAAGAGTAGTCTAAGATTTGGGGAATGGTGTTATAGATCAACTGCTTTCCCTCTAGTATATCAGTTCAAGATTAGGAACGACTATATGCAGATAGCCTTTGTGTGGCATTAAGAAGAAATTTGGGAACAAATGAAACTACACGAAATGATAAAATTGCGATTCAAGTGTATCAGTGATAAGCGAATCAGCGGTTGCAAATAACAGACAAGGAGGAAAAAGGAAAACCAGCTATTAACCCTTAAAAGACCAAGGTTTTGTTGGGCTTTATACAACTGATCGAAGCTTTAGCAATTTCTCAATTTAATTGTACGAAATGTAAGGATATATGTTTATATCGACATAATTAATACAATATGCAATTAGAAAAACAAAACAAAAACTTCCCAGTTTTAGCAAAATATTGCACTTAGATGAACTAACCTGGATAAAATTATGATATACAATTATATTGCTTATGCGCAGTAACTTAACGTAGTAAAAATATTATTGCACATATATCAAATAATGAGGGCAAAATTATAATGAACTTGTTCTTCGATAAAATAATCTAAGTAAAATATTTTAAGTTAACTAAATGAAATTATAAAAATATTAAAATTCGAGGTAAAAATTATATGAACTCTAATTTTTTCAGTCTTCTACTATGTCCATTTCCGATTCAAAATCAGAATACTGTAAAATCAGCATTTCATATCCACTTTTTATCTCACAAAGGTCAAGAGAACTTTCTCTCAATACCAGATTTTGTAATTTCAGCCCAAGATACAAGCGTTTTCTAAAACACTGTTTTTACATACATTATAATGCTTCAAAGTTTTAGGTATATACACTGCTATATTTCCCTATTAAATGCTAAAAAAGTTTTTTATTTTTATTTTCCCTTTTCTTATTTTCATCTTTCGAAGCTCAACTCAAATACGTCGTTGAGTCTAACAACGCAAAATGCATATTTTGTCTTTACGTCCACTGGCCTTAAGAATTTGGCCAACAGTGTGTATGTTTTTAATGCTTTGTCATCTTTCGACGTTTAAACCGTGTGTTAAAGATTTATGTATTCACATTACAAGAAAAGTTCAGAAATAAGAAAAGAATAAGAAATATCCAGAAACTTCTCATTGGTCTTTTTTAAGGGTAGTAGTTGACGGAATGATTGGTTGACTTTCCATTCAGTTTAAACTATTTGCTTTAATATGATAAGACTATGCATGAAATAGTGTTATGTTGATCGATTTGAAATCTGAATACAATGTTAAACAATGAACAAATGCAAAGGTTGCGTACATTAATATTAAGACAATTTGGGTGCCTCACCATGTCGTTACAGTTAATGTCGTCACGTCCAATCATTCTTTATCTGATAACCACGCATCTGGACAATAGCCAAACAGCGTACTTTCCATTAAAAAATGTTATGTCCAATTCACGCAATTCCTTACTGTATTGCTTTTCCCTAATCCATCTAGTGTACACGGAGGATAGTTTTTCATTGGCCATTTTAAGAGTTCAACCATAAAAAAGTGCATATCCACTGCTTTTGACCACTTAAACAGCATGTTTTGGTATAGAACAATATAAATACTCGTTTTATTTCTCAGCTGCTTCACGTATGCGATGGTTGAACAGATAAATCGCACAAGATATTCGTGTACGTGTTACTTGTGTCACTTTTTCAGAAAGATATCCATCTTGTTTACGTTGTCTATTGTTGCTTGGAGCACGTGAACAGCTTTAGCCACCAATATTTGCATTTGTAGATTCTTAGTTGTTCCGAGACGCCACAACTTGTTTTTCATAGTTAAGTTATGACTTGTTGCAGGTATCTTTTCGGATGGTCTTGGTGTCCCAAGTTAATCCATATTCCTTTGAATTCAATGCTATATAATGCAAAGGATATCACTGTCTTGGAAATTTTAAATTATCGAAATGTTCACATCCTTAAGATCTGAGTGTGTGACTATTTTGCATCGGAAAGAAGTCTTACATGCTTCATGAAATTGCAATGAATTTTCCATAGCATCACACTATAAGCCCCCCCGCTAGTACAGCGGTATGTCTACGGATTTACAACGCTAAAATCAGGGGTTCGATTCCTCTAGGTGGGCTGGGCAGATAGCCCGATGTGGCTTTGCTATAAGAAAAAAACACAAAACACATCACATTATAATTTACGTAGCATCAATGAACGTCAATATGTGGTTAGCTATGATTCCTTCTATTATATCACGACATGTCTGCTGTGACTATCACGTGACTTGCTGTTTTGAATGTACAAAATTGTTTGAATATAGGTACTTGTAACGAATTTATCGTTATACGTTTATTATAATACCTACGCTTGTTTCTGTATAGTTGCCTTTTTTGCATGTGATGAATATTCTTGCTTGTGCATAACGCTTGTTTGTTTGTTTGTTTTGGAATTTCGCACAAAGCTACTCGAGGGCTATCTGTGCTAGCCGTCCCTAATTTAGCAATGTAAGACTAGAGGGAAGGCAGCTAGTCATCACCACCCACCACCAACTCTTGGGCTACTCTTTTACCAACGAATAGTGGGATTGACCGTCACATTATAACGCCCCTACGGCTGGGAGGGCGAGCATGTTTGGCGCGACGCGGGCGCGAACCCGCGACCCTCGGATTACGAGTCGCACACCTTACGCGCTAGGCCATGCCAGGCCAATGCATAACGCAAGACCTGTTTGTTCTCAAAACTTGTTAAGAATTATTGAAAGTGAAAATCAACAATACTTGTTTGACAAAAGTGCGCGAGAATATTGCCAAAAGTTCTACAAACTCGTGTGATTCCTATAAAACGGCGACTTCCCCGAGAGACAGAAGAAAGAGAGAGAATATTATTGGGTTGCTATGGTCATTGCGCTTTAGGCCTAGGAAGCTATAATTGTTATTAACGCCTATTCGTCGGAAAACTACAGAATTTGACCAGGAACGTTTACAGATTTCGAACATTACAAACTGTTCAACTTCAGCGAATGACTTCGGACGGTATTATTCCTTCATGGACATTAAATTTTTTTTGCTGGAAGGAATCAGCTTATGCCTGGTGTAAGACTAGTGAAGAAATACTTCGTTAGCTCAAGTGAGGTAAAAAAATGTCAACTCAGTTTTAAAATATTCAGTTTTAGGCCGGATATAAGACTCGGTATTGTTTGTAAGTTTGTAAAACTCTTGTATATGAGCCATTATTTGTAATAACTATTATCATAAACTGTGCTGGTTTGGTTTTTATATTAAAATATATTTTTGTTTGGTTTGAATTTTCGCGCAAAGCTACACGAGGGCTATTTTAAGCAGTGTAAGACTCTTGGGCTACTCTTTTACCAACGAATAGTGGGACTGACCATCACATTACAACAATCTTATAGCTGAAAGGACGAGCATACTTGGTGTGACTGGGATTCGAACCCGCGATCCTCAGATTACGAGTCGAGTGCCTTAACCATCTGGCGTATTTTTATTTAAAAAAAAAGGAAATTGCGCGTATCAATCTTGTTGGCAAATGGCATAAATTTAATACATATTAATATTTAGTTAACTACTAAGCTCAAAATTAAAATTTACGGTTATTTGAAATAGTATTACGTAATATATCGGAGGCTCGTTAGAAATAAATAATAACACGTAACAGTATTCAACCCTCTGAAGGTATCTGGACACTATAAATACCGTTTACTTGTGAGCCACCAGAAGGAAGGCAACCAGTCAGCAGTATTCTACTTATTGTAACCTCACTAAAGGATTGGCTATTACTCTCATTCCATATACACAGCTTAAATTCTGGAAGATATTTTATGGTATTCATGCATTCGAACCCGACTTGTCAGCTCTGAAATCTAGAGCTCTACGATAGGCCAAACCCTCACCTTTACTTGATGAAGCTCTTGTACAACTGGTTTAGCCCATTTGCAAACTTTATTGAAAACTTTTCAATTGCCTCTTACTGATGTCATATATTCGCAAAACAAGCTTTTAACTGGCGCTTGTTATCACCATCAGGTCACTAAACTTACTGCAAGCTATTATATACTATATATAATATAATATATACTATTATATATTATATACTGCAAGGCCATAAAGCACTACCTAAAGCTTTCTTTCAGCTACCTCTTTTTGTTGCTTGAGGTCTATAAATTTTGTTGCAGCACAAAACTTAATGCAAGTTTCAACAGCCTCTTATTGTTGAAGTAGGTCACTAAACATTATTTAAACTTTCAACCACCTTTTGTTGTTATACCAGGCCAATAAACATTACTATAAACTTTCAGTTGCCTCTTATAGTTGCATTAGATCAGTAAACTTAACGATGGCCTTGAAATATTGTTAGGGTAATCTTTAGATCACAAAACATTGTTGAACCACTTCAAACTTTCTCTTAGTAATTATGTATTAGGTTTTGAAGATGAATTAAATATTTTTCCGTAATAGTTATATCTGTATTTCACTCATGTCGATAAGAAAATTTAAGGATCACCTCAGATACTTTGTCTTTTTACTGAAATGAGACTGTTAATTAAACCCAAGTATGTTACAAGACTCAGTCACTAGTTTTCTTCAAAAAATATTTAATATGTTGAATGTCAAAAAGTTTACGCGAAAGGAAAACAAAACCCGAGAGTCTTTGGTTTGTTTTGAATTTTGCTCAAAGCTACACGAAGGCTATCTGCGCTAGCCGTCCCTAATTTAGCAGTATAAGATTAGAGGGAAGGCAGCTAGTCATCACCACCCATTCCCAGCTCTTGGGCTACTCTTTTACCAACGAATAGTGGGACTGACCGTCACATTATAATACCTCTACGGCTAAAAGGGAGAGCATGTTTGGTGTGACGGGGTTTCGAACCCACGACTCTTGGGTTAGGGCCTGTGTGTCTATGGTCCACATTTACAGGACCACTATAATGCTTTATTTTTTATTTCTTTAGAATTAAGCACAAAGCTACACAATGGGTTATCTGTGCTCTGCCCATGCGGGTATCGAAGCCCGTTTGTTAGCGGTGTGAGCCCGCAGACATACCGCTGTGCCACTATGATGCTTGAACTACTATTTTTCACTTTAACAGTTTAAGTACCATTGTCACTATAATGTAAGGTTAATTTTTTAACCCAATTACGAATGGTACTTAGTAAGACTACTTATTTATGTTCTCTAATGTAAATTTCGTTTTCGCTTTAGTAGTAGTGTCTTTACGAAATACTCGGATTCCCCAAGGGGTTAAGTGAAAAGTTTTACTTCGCGCAAATCTCGAGGCTGAGACGACTCTTTTGGAGCCCTTTAAAGTTCGGTTCAACCAACGGTTTCGGAGGAATTGCGTGACATACAAATACAGATACTAAATTTTATTATATAGATATCTCAATACATAATTTGTGGGTTAAATGTGCACAATACAAACCGTTTAACAATCAATGATGTTTTTGTATTTGTTATTTGGCATTTTATTCTTACTTCTGTTCTATTGAAAATTACAAATGACGAAAATGGGTGTGTAATAGACGTAAGGCCTTAGAAGTGGACACAAACGCTCAGGTCGTGAGTCTATTTCATTATAGTGAGTAGTTACCATGACTACAATAGGGTTTTAGGAAGTCACAGCTTTTTTCTTTATTTAACGCTAATAAATAGCATACTTGCATCCCTTAAAGATGGAGTAAGGTAATTTTCTGATAAGGTTTAATTTTTAACATTGAAAAGTAGATAGATACAACAACCAGATTACTGAACAATAACAATATGTATCGCCTCAAATACATAACACACAAACAAGGTTGAAGTACGAACTAAGGAGTGGTATCTTTATCAAACAAACACAACTAGAATTCAGCCTACAATCTGAGAATGGTATCTTTAAAGGGCAAACAAAGCTACGGAGTGTTAACGAAACCTTTAATGAACAAACAATGCTATGACATAGTATCAAACAAGGTAGGACACAAGCTACGCAGTGATAACGGCATCTGTTAAAGACAAACAAAACCAGGATACAAGCTTCAAAGTAATAACTGTTTTTAACATGAAAAGCAAGTAGGACACAAGCTTCAAAAGTAATAACTATTTTGAGCCATTTCTAGGTTAATATAACAGAAAACTAAGTAGTTATTTTGAAAAGGACTTGGATGTTGCCATAGACTTGTATTTAAAAAACACATTAAAAAGGTGCTTGTAACGAATATCCGGATATATAAATTTTAGAAATAGATAAAATCAAAATTTCACCACACGTACATACATGTTAGAAAAATCAATTACTAAGTTTTTAACTTACTTGGAAATTGTGAAAAAAATTTATGAAAAAAAATTCGGTAGATACGCATTTTAAAGACAGCTGATATGGGTATTAAAAGTTTAATTAAAATAAAGTACAGAACAACTTTTCGACCTCCTTAGATCATTTTCAGGTTAACAAAGAGTTTAAAAACTCTGAAGCTTAAAACTAAGACACTAGTCTCTAGTGAAAACCATATAGGTCTCTAAATACAATTAAGTGAAACAGAGGACCATATTAAATGAACTTTTGATGAACATAAGCCTGGTAGACCAATACGTGACTTAACTCAGCAGGCTGTTTGGTGACTTTGTTCACCGAACAAGAATAATCAAAACAACAGGTTAATTGTTGACCAGTAAATCACGCAGTTTTCAAGATCAGTTCAAGTAAAAGCACATGCTGTATGTTAATCGTTTTGTCTACAGTTTAAATGTCAATGTTAACTAATCAGATGCTGTGTATTAACATTTTGTAGGTAGCCGCATCAATTGATGATGGCCGCCGTTTACGGGTTAATCATTTGGTTTACTGATAAAGTGTAAATATTAACTAATCAGATGTCGTGTGTTAATAATTTTTCCGATATCTAAAGTGTAGTTGTTAACTAATCTGATATTGTGTGTTAATCGTTTCGCTCACAGCTATTGTGTAAATGTTGTTGTTATGTTGTCGGATGTTGTATGTTAATCATTTTGTTTAAAAGTAAAGTGTAAATGTGAACTATTCAGATGTATGCATGCTAATTATCTTATCTATAGTTAAAGTGTATATGCTAACTAATCAGACGTGCATTTATTATTTTGTCTACACCTAAAGTGTAAATGTTAACTAATCAAATGTGTTTTGGTCATTTTTTCTACAGTTAAAGTGTCAATGTTAACTAATGGTAAATTGTAGCTATTAAGTAATCAGATGTTGTATATATTAATCATTTTATCTATAGCTAAAGTATAAATGTTAACTAACCATATGTTGTTTATTAATAATTCTGTCTACAGCTAATTTCTTAAAAGTTGTTTTTGTTTCATCGCAAAGCTACACAATTAACTATCTGTCTCGGATTTTTGCGTCGTAAGACCTTGAACTTAAACAAGAAAACTAGCTTGTTGATTCGCGCCCTAACAGTTGTTAGTGATGAAACTTATGATACGTATGTAGCTTCTAGAATACTACTATGTTTACCGTATCCGAGTAAGACTTGTTGAGCTCTGTCTGTACTGTATGTTGCAGGCGTATTGTGTTTGAAAAAATATGCTACATTCTCAGTTGCCTTCACTAAAGGGTTTGAAAAACTACCAATGACCTATCGAGAAAATTTCTTGAATCGGGAGTTAGTATCCTCCATACAAGTTGAGTTATGATTTAAGTTGATAGAAACCTTATATATTTGTCTTATATAAATATTATGCATACTTGCGGAGCTTTTGGTAAGGTTTGAGAAACATTCGAAAAACCTAAGAAAAAAAATCCATATATCATACTGGGAAAACAGAGACGAAGGTTTGCTTTTAAAAATTGAATTTCGGCTAGCCTTGTAACTTATTGCGTATTATATATATTCTGGCATTTAGTACCAATTTACTTGAATTAAATAAAACAAACCTTCTTCATCTACAGCTAGCCTTCGGCTATGAGGCAGAAATCAAACCACTAAGAGATTCTTCCTGGAAAAAAGTTTGGTAAGAGTGATAAGTACTTTTTTGTTTTAGGTTATTCGCACAAAACTACTCGACGTCCGTCTGCTTTTACCGTCCATAGTTTGGAATTTATAGCTTAGAAAAAAAGGGGTTAGTTAATATTACCCTCCGCCAACCCTCGTGCTACTCTTGTCAGACTATAGTGAGATTTTACCAACACTTTTAGAATGTACCTACGGATTCAAAGTGTGGAACACGATTTACTTGGTAGACGTGGGCCGCCGAATCATAGATCCAAAGTCCGGCACACAAACCACCAGGGAACCAACCCTCAGTCCTGTTAAATTGATCTTATGATAGACAGTTTATCGCTTTGTTATATTTACGTTATTAGAAACAAAAATACTAGTGATATATATTCAACTTGAAAATGTATAAGTTTTTAATTCTTTTATTTCTGTTGCAATTTGGGAAAGGAAACACTTAAAACTATTTTTGGTATCGGCGAAAAACTTTTAAAGATTGTGTTGCACATATCTTGTTTAACGTTTAACCTGTTCAGTGCCGTAGACGAGATAACTCGTCCAAGCCGATCGGTAACACAATGCCACGGACGAGTTAATTCGTTCTCAATAATACCTAACTTCAACGCATTTGACCTACTTACAAATTGTTTCACTTTCGATCCAAAATGGCGTCACGAAAAAGTTACAAAATGAAGAAGCATTAGAGTTGTATTGTAGCAGCTGAAATACTTGGCAGTCAACAGGTTAATGAAGCTTATTGTGGCTATTATACATAGTATTCAGAAAAGTCCATCGGGAGATTACTTATTTGCAGGATACTTTGCTGTATAATTTATTAAATTACTATGAAATATTTAGTTAAAATTCATGTATAATATTTTTGTATTTTAGTTACAAAATATCTCTAAAATAGACGGATCTGTATTCATAAACAAGAGATTTATTTTTTAATTAATATCCTATTTCTACATAATTTTGATTATGGCGCGTAAGAGTATTTCACTTTTGGTTAAAGGCGTCACTACAAGTTTACACTTGGATACCACAAGCTGATTTTAGTAACGAAATAATTATCTTACCAAAGCCTTAAGTGTACCAGGTTCCACTCTTCTCGTTACAACTGTTGTGGTAGTCACGTTTGGATTAGTTCTCTCACTGCCGCTGGTGGTGCTTATGGTATCCTGGTCTGACGGCATGGCGAAAGGCGACACCTATTATGTAATTATTCTCACGACCTGCTGAAAGGATGGTGTAAGTGGAACAGGGTGCTTGTTTTACTTTGATATTAAACATGATAATGAAATAATCATATTTACTTACAGAAAATAAAGACATTTAAATAAATATTACGAGTAACTTGAGAAATTATAGAAGAATGATAATGTATAGTTAAGTACTTCTAGAACTGTGGGAAATTAAACAGCCAGAAGAAAAATAAAATACATGACGTTACGAAACTTTATTTCATTTATCGTTACCATATTGGACGTTAAACATTCCCTTTTAGAAGTTAGCATGTGAGGTTCTGATGTTTTTAGTTTTGACTAACTTCTCCATCTTCATTATTTGTTATTAAGCACAAAGCTATCTGTAGACATATTGCTGTGGCCTTGAGACCACTTTTATTATATACCCCTCTTTATGTAGGCCGCTAAGATGACACGATATTAGATGACAAATTTTTCATTTTTCACCTAAGATGAATATAAGCACTTGGAGGGGTTATTTATACTCCACATGACTTTTTGACATCATTGTCCCTAAAGGCATTCCTCGAGTAATTTATTTTTTCGCTGCTGTCACCTTATCTAAATATCACCTTTTCTGTAAAACCTTAGGGGCTGATAAGTGAAGTCAATTGACTTATCCTTGGCGTTATAGTCTTGAAGCATTAACGTAGTAGTGGTACAGGACCAGCTGAAGAAATAAAACAGAAAAATAAACAGCCAAGGGTTTACACACTTTAAAACGCATATAAAGGGTGATAGATACAAATAACAAATTAAATCAAAAGGATATTGGGTAATATAAGGCTTATAATGTGTGAGATATAGAATTTACAACGACACTTTACAACGTCGGAATATTAGTAGATTTCCATCTTTTCTCGCGCAGGAACAAGTTCTGTCGTTTATTGTTTTCATGTTTACTTTATTATGAGTTTGACACGTTCCTCGAAACACGTTGACACATTTTAATTCTCCTGAGCAATATAGGAGATCAAATTCTGCTTTTGACGAATTCGTGCGAATAAAAGAAACGCACCAACCCGTTTCTGTTTGCGGAAACCACTTGCTGATATAAAACACCGTGATAAAGCTTATGAAAAAGTTAGCCACAACAAATGAAAGCAGCCAAGTAGCAATGAAACGTAAGATTTTTGTACTGTACTAATTGTTTATAATTTAGCCATTTTAATGATTTGTTTATACATACATACATAACTTGTAATTTGAACTTCAATCGAAATAAGGTTCTTAAACCATTAGATTAAAACAAGTTTATTTTAGAAGTAAACAGATGATTTAGATTTAAATATAAATAACCTCAACACACGTTTTCTGTTGGTGCATAAGTCATATCAAAGACCCGATGAGTGTACAAGTAACTGAATGATGTAAATATTGTCACCTACGACTCGAGGGTGCTTGCTACACACCGAAATTACAATCGTATATCTCATAATATATAAAAAAATATAAACAGGTTGTGTTTACGAACTCCATCATGTATATAGAAAAAGGTTTAACAAGAAAAATGGTATGAAATGATGTCTTTATGTGTATGTAACAAGTTCACGTAGAGCAATGATATTCCATAAACTACATATGAAACATTGATGCAATTGGTGCAATAATATTCCATGAATACATGTTAACAGTGTCACTTGGAGTGATAATTATTACAAGGACTAATTGTGTAACAAAGTTATCTGAATGGGTAGTGAGGGGTTATCTGTTGTTTTTTTTTTCTAATATCGCGCAAAGCTACATACATGAGGTCCTTCTGCATTAGCCGTCCCTAATTCAGCAGTGTAAGACTAGAGGGAAACCAGCTAGTCATCACCACCTACCGCCATCGCTTGGGGTATTCTTTTACCAACGAATAGTGGGATTGACTATCACTTATAACGTCCCTACGGCTGAAATGGCGAGCATGATTAGTGTGACGGGGATTCGAACCTGCGACCCTCAGCTTGCATGTCAAGAGCCCTAACTACCTGACTCTGCCGGGCCATAGGGATTATCTGAAATAATAATAATGTTACATGAAGTACATGCTTACGGGAATTATTTGGAGTAGTAATTTTACATGAAATACAGAACTAAAGGGGTTACCTGGAGTGATTATATTACTTAAACTACACAAGTAACGGCATTACCTGGAGTGACAGTATTTGATGAACTACTCAATTGGGTACCCTGGAGTAATATTATTACATAAACTACATGCGTAATGAGGTTACATGGAATAACAATTTTACGTAAACTACGTCTGTAACTAGATAATCTGGAGTGATAATGTTATATGAACTAAAAACGCAATGGAATTACCTGGAGTGATACTATTAAATAAGAAAACATATAATGGGGTTGGCTGGAGAGGTATCGTTATACGAGATACACGTATAACAGGGTTACCTGGAAGGAGAATATTATATGAAATACACGTGTAACGGAATTACCTGGAATACTAGTATTACGTGAACTACACATGTAACGGGGTTACTTGGAGTGACAATATTACGTGAGCTACATATGTAGTGGGGCCCGACATGGCCAGGTGGGTTAAGGCGTTCGACTCGTAATCTGGGGGTCGCGGGTTAGGATCCCCGTAGCACCATACAAGCTCGCCCTTTGAGCCGTGGGGGCGTTATAATGTGACAGTCAATCCCATTATTCGTTGGTAAAAGAGTAGCCCAAGAGTTGGCGGTGGGTGGTGATGACTAGCTGCCTTCCCTATAGTCTTACACTGCTAAATTAAGGACGGCTAGCGCAGATAGCTCTTATGTAGCTTTGCGCGAAATTCAAAAACAAACATATACAGTGTTACCTGCAATGACAGTATCACATAAACGACGCGTGTAACAGGGTTACCTATAGTGATAGTATTAAGTGAACTACACGTCATCTGAAGCGATAGTACTACATAACTACCCATGTAAGAGGGTTACCTGAAATAATAGTATTAGGTTCACTACATATGCAATGGAGTTACCTTGAAATATATTATTACTTGAAATACATATGTAATGGCGTGGTAATATTACGTGACGTACCTATAAAACAGAGTAACATGGAATATTAGTATTACATGAAGTACATTGATATTGGTATGAAACTTTGGGTGAAAGAATGAAACATACCGACAACTTAAATCTCTTCGAAATTACAATGTTGCATGCACCACAACAATAGAATTATTATAGAGTATACGAATGTAACAAACAGAAAGGCAATATTATTACTGGAACTGTGACAGACGTAACACAAAGGATTACGACATAGCCAGTTCAAGCATAACATTGTTTTCAAACAATGGTTTTAATACAAGAAATATGATCATCCTCTAACAAAGCAATGTTTTTACCTAAACTTAAAGTTCTCTAAAAATAGGGTCAGTAGGCTAGACATTTGTGGTAATTGTGAATGAGATGTTTAGAATGTGAGGTAACACACCCTAATTTAAAGATAAGTATCGATAATTTTAGGATGACAATACTGTAGCCCTAAGGCTATATAACAGAGGTGATTACTAAGTTGCCGAAGGAATAAATATAGGTCACATGCTAAGGCTCTTTCTCCAGACGCTCAAAACATTCTGTACTGTACCCTTTTTTATTTCTTCACTGTCGTATTTAAAAAAACACAAAAAAACGTTAATTACAATTTCCAACAGTTTCTCACTTTTAATCAGTACAATATTACTTCTATATATTTGTCCATGAATAACTATTACCTCTTGAAATCTGTACGATAAAGAAAATTATTCATTTGAACGTGTTCACCTCTATGCGTGTATGTTAGTCACACTTAAGAAAAATGTAAGTTCCTAGTTCATTAGTATATATATAAATTTCTATACTATTAGTAATGTAATTGTAATTTAGCAACAGTATTTTTATAGAGAACTACTATTTTCAACCACCTGGTGGCAAATAAAGTAATCATTTATTTCAACATCTTATGTAATGTGTACGTATGTTAACCACATTAAAAAACAACACATTTTCAGTTTTTTAAGAAAATATTCGGCGTATGAATCTTTTAAACTTTGTTCAAGTTAGGTGTTTTGGAATTATTATGCATCGTAATATAGACTTATGTGTTAGGTTTAACTACCTAAGAAGCCCGTAGATAAGTATTACACGAGGAGCTAACTACAAAACTTTTGTATTCCACACCTTACATGTGAAGTAATTTACTGCGATATGAGTTTCCTATTGAAACTTTTCATGATGCCTTTTCATGATTTAAACTGGGAAAAAGAATGTAGAATAGCAAGGATTTCTAAGCTTGGATGTAAAATAACAAAGAAATATAGGCTGGGAAGTAAAATGTAGAATAGTAACTAAACATAAGCTTGAACATGGAATGTAGCATAGCAAAAAGTCTAGACTAGAAAGTGAAGTAACAAAGAAATTTAGGCTGGAAAGTAGAATAACAAAGAAATCTCTAGTATTAGAGGTGTTAATTTTATCTTTAGGAGCGTTGAAGACAACCATGAAAATATAATTTATTTCAGTAGTTTCTAACTGATTCTCAAGAACAAAAACTATTAATTATGATTTTATTTAAAGCATTAAAGTTAAGCACAAAGCTACATAATGGGCTATCTGTGCTCTGCCCACCACGGATATCAAAACCCGGTTTCTAGTGTTTTAAGTTTGCAGACATACAGGTATGCCACTGAGAGCTATTTAAATTATTCACGTGGTTTTAAACTAGTGGTGTAACTGAATTATAATGACTAATATATATAAATACAATAGTACTCTGTTGTTTGTCCATGTAACTACTTTACAGGGTGTGGATGGATCTTCACCCATATCGATGTGGAAGTTCATTAAGTTGATAAAGGGGTACAAACAAAAGTTTAATTTTACATTTTGTTGTTTTTATTGACATTTTTCACAATTACATGTAAGGGAAGCAACTTTTTATGTCCTAAGATAACCTTTCATTAATCATAGTGACAAAAACTCTAAACCCAGGGAACAGGTACTCCAGCTAGTTTTACAATAGTGTTAAAAGACACCAAAGAAACTTTCTTTGCAATATCATTTTGAAGTTTTATAACATTTAGCAGCATAACATATCTCTAATCTTGTAGAATTTTGTTAACTTCTGATCAAAGCAAGTTATCTAAATACACATCAAATCTCCAAAAGTGTCCGTTAATAAGAAAGCCAATTTGAAAAACGAAACTTATAATTAGTGAAATTTACCAGTTTTGTGCCCAATAACATATCTTATTTTCATTACAAATACTGCTGATTGGCTCCGAATTAAAATAATTAAATAACAAACATTGCCAGTGGTATAGAAATTTATATATTCGTCAATAATTACTTTTGTTTGTTTATTGTGAATTTCGCACAAAGCTCCACGTAAGCTCTCTGCGCTAGTCGTCTCAATTTAGTAGTGCAAGACTAGAGGGAAGGCAGCTCTTTTACCAACGAATAGTGGGAATAGTGCCGGGCCAATTACTTTTCTAAAAATCAAATTAAACTCTGTCTTCTTGTTTCACGTATGTACTAGTGTCTGTGGCGGAGTGTTGGTTAAAAATACAAAGCACATCAGAATCAGGTTATTGAAATTGCACAGTTTTAAAATTACACAGTAGAAGTTTTAAAATTACCAGATATATATATATATATACACTTTGATAACTAGTACTAATGTAAAATTGGTCTGTCTTTCAATAAAACTTTAACATCTCTCTAAAAGTCTAAATCATTAATAGCTATTACTCCTTGACATCTGGTTTTAATAAAGGAAATTATTCACTTCAACATATTTGTCTCTGTGTGTGTATGTTAGTTAAACTTTAAAAAAATGTAAGTTGCTACTTAATTTGTATTTACATTTTTATACCACCTAACATCTCTCTAAATCATAGTTTGCACTAACGTGAAAACTTTTTTTCGTCATAGTTTGTGGTAACAGTACAGTTTATGGTTACATGTAAACTATTTACATCATACTTTGTGGTTACATGTAAACTGTTTACATCATACTTTGTGGTTACATGTAAACTGTTTACATCATACTTTCTAGTAACATGAAAAGTTTTACACGATAGTTTGTCTAACAATTGCATTAAAATTGACTTGTTTTAACCCTAACGAATAAACTGATTTATGGTGCAATTGTAGGAACTGCTTTCTTGTTTACTTTTCATGAAAGTCTTTTTTGATATAAGGATGATGATATCTTCTTGTCGTCCCCTAGGGGCAACATATGCAGCGTTATACTGAATTTTCGAAAGCAATGAGCTTGTTTTGTTATACATTCGTGAAGGTATTCTAATATTATTCTTCAGATCAAGTGACTTTCAAACATCCTCTGTGCAAGTGTTCTCCCGCCAAAATGAACTATTCACAAATATTCCACTGACAAGTTTTCAGGGGCCCGGCGTGGCCAAGCGTGTTATTACTATCTGGCCCGGCGTGGCCAAGCGTGTTATTACTATCTGGCCCGGCGTGGCCAAGCGTGTTATTACTACCTGGCCCGATATGGCCAAGCGTGTTAAGGCGTGCGACTCGTAATCTGAGGGTCGGTGGTTCACATCCCCGTTGCGCCAAACATGCTCGCCCTTTCAGCCGTGGGGGCGTTATAATGTGACGGTCAATCCCACTATTCGTTGGTAAAAGAGTAGCCCAAGAGTTGGCAGTGGGTGGTGATGACTAGCTGTCTTACCTCTAGTCTTACACTGCTAAATTAGGGACGGTTAGCACGGATAGCCCTCGAGTAGCTTTGTGCGAAATTCAGAAACAAACAAACAAACAAAACAAGTTTTCAGGTGTTATGATAAAACTTCTATGTATTGAATCTACTTTTGTATCGTGTCTACGAAACTACATTTAATCATTCAGCATCATGTTATTAGGTGGTTTGTAAAAGCAAACAACGGCGTTATTATAAAGAAAACCAAATATTTAAAACGAGCATACTTTAAAAACTGACCTAGAGGAACTATATTTTACCAGAGGCATATTGAGAAGCATAACCTTTATCTAAGAGCGTCTGTACTTGATACGAAACTCTCAAAAACCACATAATACTGTACACCCAATTTCCTTTTTTAACAAATTTGCTTTGTTTTCGCCAGTACGAAATCCAAGATTTGAATGAACTATGTGTCAATGTGTTCAATGAACACTGGCCAGAATAGGAGTTGCTTTTAGTAGTTTTGTTTAAGGATACACTGATTCGGTGTCATATTTAACAATTTTGGTGACAAAGTTTGAAACACACTGTACCATGCCCAAAATTTCTAAGCCACAGTTAGGGTTCTCAATGTGCCTCTAATGAAACTTAGCTTCCCTTTCTAAATATATAATCCTGTTACGTATAGAGTTTTCTTTATTAAATAAGCACAGTATCGAACATGTGTTTCAATTCAACATGAATGTCACAATGTATCAAGTTTCGTTGGGAATTATGAATACCATAGTAAGTTGTCATTTAACAGTGGCATAGCGGTACTCGCACCGCTAAATAAACGGGTTTCGATACCCGTGGTAAGCAGAGCACACATAGCTCATTGTGTAGTTTTTTGCTTAATTCTAAACAAAAGAACAAACATTGCCTTCATCAGTCTGTACGTCAGAGACAACATTAGTAGCTGATCTAAATGTTCAGTACCAGCTTATCAGAAAGTATAAATTATCCTCTCAGAGATTACGTTATTAGCTTACCAGAATGTACAATACTAATTTATCATAATATAGCACACTGGCTTATCAGGGTGGAGTACTATTAGAGAATGGAGTTCAAGCTCATCATACATTAAATACTAGCTTATCAAAATGTAGAGTGCAGCTTATCAAATATTATACATTCTACACGCATAGTAAAAAGAGTGCTAAAGAGAAAGATCAGTGGAGAAACAGAAAAGAAAGCGAAGTATCTGTAGACATTTTTAGGAAAATGATGGTAAGATAAATAGTCAAACAAAGGGGCAAAGGGAGAGACAGAAAATGAGAAAGAAACGCTTGGATGAAGGGTTGGGCAAGCTATAAAGTTAAATACGTTTTGGAAGGAAGGTTAGACGAACTGATGGAGAGACAGAAAAAAGATAAAGAGACAAGCAGAGAGAAAAATTGACATGGAAACAGATAAACAGAGAAGTAGACAAGTAACTGGAATGAAAGCTGGACAGGCTAGTAGATAGATTGTTTTTTTATCCTAGTTGTTTTCCGTCAATTCATTATTTTAAAAGTCACTTTTTATCACTTACTTGTCTTCAGTTAATTTTCATTAATACCTTATCCATAGTTATTTTAAGTCAAATTATTGACTTTAGTAACTGTTTTACATCTTTTTTTAATCATTTACCACATATACACTTTACACATCATTCTGATATCTATTGTACCAGCTTATTAGAACCATGTCCTCTTCCTGGCCTCACCTGACAACACCGTTAACTCTTTTTGCTCGTCTCCTTTTTCTTAAGACTTAACAGTGCTAAGCAGTCAGAATAGGTGACTAGGACTACTACTTGGAGCTGCATAGGGTTTTATATTCTCTAAATATTTAGCAAGAGATAGCAACTAAAACGTGTGAATCACCCTGATAAAACGTTTATCCCGTCTTTGAAGACTTTTCTTTCTGTACCAGTTACTTATAGTATCGTCAAGGTTCAAGTGGGTTATTTCATTTAATAGTCATTGCAATAAGACCACGTGATGAAACTAGTGTGACGAAATAAATTCAAAACGAGACCAAGTACGATTTGTTTGGAATTTCACGCAAAGCTACATGAGCAGTGATAGACTATACGGATGGCAGCTAGTCAACACCATCCATGCCAACTCTTGGGTTGCTCTTCACTAACGAATAATGAGATTGACCGTAAGTTTATAATGCTTACATGGTTGGAAGGGTGAGTACATCCAGTGACAGGGATTTGATACCGTGATCCGCAGATTGCAAGTCGAGTCCCCCTTAACCACTAGGCCATGCTAAACCATATGAGAATAAAATGTCCAATTTTATTACTGTTATCTCTGTTTGTGGTTTAGGATTTCTATGCAAAGCTACAATTGGGCTAATGCACATAGCTGTCTCTAATTTTGATCTGACAGACAAGAGGAAAAGCAGTTAAGTGATAGTACCAACCGTTAACTCTTGGTTATTCTAATCTGATAAAACAGTTGGATTTCATATTTACTTTATTGCGCAACCACAGCTCAGAAATGCGGAGAACATTTATGAGACAATAGGATTCTAATCATGAACTACCGAACTAACGAGCCCAAGAATGTTACAACTAGGTCGTGCTCAAATAATTTTCATTCAGAATTAGTCAATATAGCTAACTGAGTTTATCAACTTACCATCTTCCATTACTATCAATTAAAACTTGTGCCAAAACAAGTGTTTAATTTCCATTATATTCAAAAATTAGAGAAAAAATGAGTCTTGCCACTTTAGTTTTGTTCGAATTTCGCGCAAAGCTACATGAGAGCTATCTGCGCTAGCCGTCCCTAATTTAATAGTGTAAGACAAGAGGGAAGGCGGCTAGTCATCACCATACACCGCCAACTCTTGGATCACTCTTTTACCAACGAATAGTGGGATTGACCGTCACATTATAATGTCCCCACTGCTGAAAGGGCGAGGATGTTTGGTGTGACGGAGATTCGAACCCGCGACCCTCGGATTACGAGTCGAGTGCCTTAACTACCTGGGCATGCCGGGCCAGTCCTGCCAGTGAGAATTGTCTTCCACTGAATTAGTAATATATCATCATGCATAAGTAACTGATATTGCAGTGAAGATATATCTATGTATCCGATTTCAGTTTCAGTTTCAGATTTCCTTATGTAAGATATAATATTGATATATTAGGAAGTATTTACAGGATAACTACAGTAGGTATGGGAGGGTCGTTTTTTAAGGGATAGATTAAGATCCATTAACTTATTTTCTCTTGAGATAAGAAGGATAAATAATGATATCATTGAAGTTTACAAGACTTTCCGGGGGACTGATCGGATAAAGGCCTCTGATTTCTTTTAATTATATTTTGAACTCAAGAGGATGAGAGAATACAAGCTTAGGATTTGGTAAAGACAAGATAATCTTTGGTTAAAAGAGTTTTATTTTTCAAACAAGTTATTCAGCACACGACATTACAGGAAGCTAACATTTTAGATGAACTTAAGAAAGGAAATGACAATTTCTTTAATGGGTGTGGCCTTAAATTTTTACTTTTATTAACGGTGGACTAGCACGGATAGCCTTGAAGGATCAAATGGTCCCTTGTTGTTTGTATATGTTATATTAATCTTCGAATGGAAAACAATGAAATGTATCTTATTTGCTTTTGTCATTCATTCACACTTTCTCGAGAAATTGTGCTCTTTAATCTATTTTTCTTTTTTCCTACCTATTTTTATTTAAGTTAAATATATAAATGTGCATTATCTAGGCATGTGTTTGTATACATATTATTGAAAAACCTGAGAAAGTTAAAAAAAACTTGTTTAAAATAAATACATGTCAACAAAGCGACACGGTTTTAATGTCGTCTGTTTCTCTTTTCATAGTTTCCATCACGTTATTATTACCTTTTTTATTATTGAAACACATATCTACAGTGTATAGTAAATCATTAAAGGTTTTCAGGATTCTAAAGAATATTTAAACAACTTATTACGACATGCTATTCATTTACCGCCATGTAGGGTGTAATGGTTCCAGGTGTCACCAGCCTCTTATCTATTATTTGTGGTACAAATACGTAGGCACATGATCCATAACACTGGCAATAATAATATATCATTTTTAAAGTTAACTCTTGTGGAGAGATAACGTGACACAGAGCTTTCATTATGTCTCGGAACTTGGTTCCTACCCCGACTTTTTAGTCATAAACACACGCGATGGTGTCTTTTTTTCCTGCATTCACTATGTGAATAACAAATTATATCCGTGTCTCCAGAACACGTTTTAGTTGTAAATAAAATCCATTTATATATATTTAAGCGCCACGTTGTATAGTGATGTGTGATCGCTCGCACAGGTACTTTCATAACTGTTTACAATGTCTATTAAAAGAATATAAAAAAGTTATTTATGAAATGCAGCAGTTAAGTGTAATGAAAAGTCATTTCAGGAACGCCTTAAAAAGTCGGTGACGTTTTATTAACACCTAATTGTTGCCATTAACTTTCAAATTTGAAACTAAATCACATCTATTTTGAACAATGGAGAACCGCAGTTATGTATGCAGAAATATTTAACATTTGTTCCACATACAAGGAACGAAACTAGAGCACTGCACCTTATGCACTCTCGTAGATTAAACAATCAGAACAGAGACATCTAGGATTGAGAGAATTTGAAACTATTAATCAGAGAAAAGGCAGTTAGCCAGCAGCATATATTGCTGCAGAAAGATCTTTGCCTGTTTCTATGAACAAAATAATGGGATTGATAATCACTTTTATTAGGCATTCTACAGTTTAAATTGTGAAACATATTTAGCAAATCATGAACCTTTTGATCCGCAGGCTGTTAATCTACATAGCAGGTTAGGCTTGTTCATTATAAAGGATGGAGTAATGCCAAAGTCGTTAGTATCAGAAAAACGTATTTTATAAACAATGTGAATATTTGGTTGAAAAGTTAGATTAAGACAAAGAGCGTTCAGCTCATCCAAACCGAGACTGGATGCTGCCAAGGAAAGAAGGAAAGGATAATGGACGATATCCATCTTCCTTAGACATCTAGGCATAACACCGCCCAGATTCATTTAATCTATAATTTTTCTGCTGCTCCCACTTCCATATGACGTCATAGTCAGCGTCTGTTATAATGATAAACTTACCTCAACGGTCTGAGATCTTAGCTCAAAGGAAAAGTCTGACAGAATGATGGATCTTTACTGGTCTCTTTTAAATGTTTTTAATAACAATAAGTAAAAGTTCAAAATAATCGGAAATATAAAAACGAATAAAAATATTTTTTATTATAATAATAAGAGTACAATTAGTGTATCAAAGTGTAATGTCTAATGTAGGCCTAATAACGAAACGTTTTGTATAAAAATTAATTTTATTGAGTTTCACAGCAACTTAGTGAGATTTTTTCTTTAGTAGTATTTTAACCCAATGCTCGCCAATTAATTATTTCTTTACTCACCATTATGAACCTGACTTGCAACAAAATTAACGGGGACAAACATTTAATACAAACTGGAAAATTACACCCGCATGCAATACTAAAAATTAATATGTTGAGTTAGGTGTTCGTTTCTTGTAGTCACTTTGTGGGACAGCTGTAGGTTTACGGATTTAAACATTCCCCGCGGTGAATATAGCAGCTAGCCCAATGTGACTTTTCTCTAAAACAAACAAACATTTCATGTGTCTTGAGAGGGTTGTTTTCATAAATATAGAAAACTCCAGCATAATATCGCCATTTTAATTTCAATTTTTTTCGTTTACTAATATACTATATAGATACCTTAAATTTGGTTATTTTCCAGACACGGTTATTAGTTGGAATTCTGAACTAAGTTAAGATTGTCGGATTTTTTTACATGATGAAACTGGACAACCCCAGATATATATAACATTTTATTTTGATGTTTTCAGACCCTCAGTGGAAAGTAAGAATACCTAACATAATATGGGTCGTACTTTAGAAAGCTTTAACTAGGTCGTGGGAGGTAAACTATGTTATATAATGGTTGATATCTGTACAATATGGCTGTTGGATTCTCCACTCCATTGCTCATGGACTTCAAAACACTAAACATGACTTCCTGAATTGGGCGGCCAAGAAGACCCCTTTCAACGCTGTAGTTGTCTATGCACCAAAGCATCTTGCTTGGATTGTTGCCAAGATAATAGGAATCAACGTCTCCGGATTTCACATCTTTGCGGTTCCCAGACATAGGTTGAAGTTAATGATGTATTCAGTGTAACATCACTAAATATCACTTACGGTGTGGAGAGAGATATATAAATGAATGGACGTAAAGATTTTATTGTGCTTCCGACGAGCGGTTTTACTTACTGATGATAATCTACGGTTAGTGTTGGCCTTAGTTGTAGAACGTTCCAGAAACACAATTTGATCCATTATCTTGATGTAGTGCAACCCCGATCTAAATAACACCAAATATTTCTTGAAATTCCTTTAGACATGACATCAGATGACTTAAAGTACCAGTGACTGAAATATGGGACAGGATCCTTCATCACATCATCGTACGCCAACTGATACGAAGTATGTCTGAGAAACTGTATTAATGTCTGGTAGTAGGGGTGGATATATTTATTGCTGAGTATGTTTATTCGTTTTCTGACAACTTGTTAGAGTCAATCCACATAGCGACCATTTTAAATTTAAATTTTTCATGTTTGTTTGTTGTCAGGAGCAGATATATACAACTGATTGTTTCTGCTACGTTATAAATTATCGACATTACTAGTGAGTCAGGGGAAGATTTTCTATGGAACTGAATTGAATAGATACATAAATAATCATCCTAAAAGAAACTTTAAATTCAGCTTTATTATTCATTAGACTGAAAAATATGTTAAAAATAAAACAATCGGTTCCTTAATAGTTAGCGTTTGGGACTAAGGATCTACTGGTCCATCATTTGCTTTCTGTTAACACGACAGAAAAAAAATAAACCACCGCGATTCTACACTCTGTGGTGTGGTTGCGTTATAAGGATGATAGTCAAATCTCAGTATATTGTCAGACAAGAGTAGTTCTAGAGTTGGTTATTTGTGCTGTTGACTAGCTACCTCTCCTTTATGCTGTTGACTGCTGTCGTAGAAAGTCCTGAAGTAGCTTTACATGAATATTCGAAAATAAACAAACAAACATCAATCTCTTGGAATTGTTATGTTCACATTAGGCAGCGAAATAATTTAAAAATTACAATTGATAGCTATTTACCAGTAAAAATGTGTTGTTACCCAACGGAGCTTTGTCTAAATTTATCTTCTCATAAAATTATAGTGTTATTGGTGTAATCCTCCACGTGTAAATATATTTTTCATCATGATAACAGAATTATATCTGATAAAATATTATTGGACTTAATTCTTACATAAACATACCAGTAAAACATCTTACATGAAAAATTCAGACTCCACGCTGTGTAAGAAATAAAAATAATCTAAGACAATAAGAAGCACTATAAAAGGGGCCTGGCATGGCCTAACGCGTTAAGGCGTGCGCTTCGTAATCTGAGGGTCGCGGGTTCGCGCCCGAGTCGCGCCAAACGTGCTCGCCCTCCCAGCCGTGGGGGCGTTATAATGTGACGGTCAATCCCACTATTCGTTGGTAAAAGAGTAGCCCAAGAGTTGGTGGTGGGTGGTGGTGACTAGCTGCCTTCCCTCTAGTCTTACGCTGCTAAATTAGGGACGGCTAGCACAGATAGCCCTCGAGTAGCTTTGTGCGAAATTCCAAAACAAACAAAGTACTATAAACTGTTTTAGAAGCTTTATATTGAGATTATAATAGTCAGCCCAATTTTAAGCTAAAAAGTTTTTTAGTTCTTTTAACAAACTTATGTTTTATTCGTAAATAAAACCGATGTGAAAAAGGCAAATGTTTCTACACTTTACAAAAAAAGAAGAACAGTATGTGAAAAACTCGACCAAACCATCCCAGAAAAAACTCCTATTTATCTATACATTTCGTCATCTTCTAAAACAGGATAGTTCTAAAATGAGTATTTTTATTTTTTATTTCCTGAAGAGTAGGCGTCGTCTAGTGGTTGAGGTGCCAGACTTCGCTTTCATAGGTTCATCGTCGGTTTGCATCTTGTAGCAGTAAAATCGTACTTTGTACCTTTAGGACTGTTTGTGCGTTATAAGAGTGACGGTCAAAAGTTGGCGATGAGTGCTGTTAATCAACTACTTCATTCTGGACTGTGTCAGTTTAAAATTAGGGATGTTAGCAGAAAAAGCCCTTGTGTAACTTTGCTCGAGTATTCGAACCAAACAAACAAATTCCAAAATATTCGCGATAGTACAGATTATTATCGTCGTGATAGCTTATATTTTTTATTTTTGTGGATGAAGAAACACATTAAAATATCAATTAATTCAAATTGTTTCAAACGCGTTAAAGTAAATAAAAATAGAACTGATGTTGCTTTATAGTATAGTTACTGCTGTGTTATATTACAGTTATATTACGGTTGAATTACATTACAAAACTAAGGTTGTACTTCGCAGAACCATTGTTGTATTATAGCACAGAGTCACTACTTTGTTATATCTGGTCCGGCATGGCCAAGCGTTTTAAGGCGTGCGAGTCGTAATCTGAGGGTCGCGGGTTCGCATCCCCATCGCGCCAACCATGCTCGCCCTTTCAGCCGTGGGGGCGTTATAATGTGACAGTCAATCCCACTATTCGTTGGTAAAAGAGTAGCCCAAGAGTTGGCGGTGGGTGGTGATGACTAGCTGCCTTTCCTCTAGTCTTACACTGCTAAATTAGGGACGGCTAGCACAGATAACCCTCGAGTAGCTTTGTGCGAAATTCCAAAACAACTAAACAAACTTTGTTATATCAGTACACCATGGATTTTTGATTATTACAGAATCACAATTTTGTTATGCTACGGAACCACAGCAATATTGTGTCACAGTACCACGGTTGTATTACATTACAGAGTTTATTGTCGTATGATATGAAATAATCTCTCTTGGGCAATATTAAAGAATCACTGCTTATTATAAACTACACCTGATGGTTGTCATAGTTTCAAACGAAATTTTGCCCGATTAAGATGTCGACTTCTTCAAAAAGAAACTAAACCACGAATTTCCAGGAGAAGAAGTTACAATTTGGGATCAATCATCAAAACGTGATTTTGCTACAAACAGTTTATTTACACTATGTTATCCGTTTGTATCTAAGTACAATGTGGAGAAATACAGACAGTAGTTCAAGACATATCCACAACCCAGTAAACGCCGAACCGTTTAAACTTTTGTTTCGATAATCAATTCTGAGTCGAACTATATGAGGCACTAAACAAACATCTAATAACCCACTATTGTTAGCACCGCACATAAAGTTTACCATACAAAACCAATTGAAGAAAGAGAATACTAATATCCGAGGTATTGGTAGCACCACACGCAATTAAGTAATAGATTGGACAATCGCCAATTGTTTTTTTGTTTTTTTTATTTAAAGAAGAACGACGTTTCGAAGTACCGCTCTTGTCAAATCGTAGTTTATTACAAAGGCGTGGCAAAAACTTGGCAAATGCTTAGCCTATTATTTAATTTCGTTATGTTTGTTTTCTATGCGAGTTTAACTATATACTCCTTTTTATATCACCACTTGTAATGCTTGTTTTACGAATACAATTGAAGAACAAAGAGCAACCTTATATCTGATTTATTCCTAAGACCGTCGCAGTTTACACAACTAAAGAACGATAGAAATCTAATATCTGAGGTATTGTAAACACCACACGTAAGGTTTGCTATGTGAGCCCAGTTTGACGTCTTTTTAAAAAGTGGTGTTAGGTACAAGTTTAAGATAAATTCTTATCGATGCAAAGCTTTACTATTATTATTGTAAATATTACGTCATAAAGTGAACAACGTACGTTACAATGCTCTCCATGTCCTTAATTGGACAGTCTTAACATATCAGTCTCTTTTATTCTATTTTTCCCGAAAATCGAATACTCTTCATTTTAAATTGTTTCTTCTATTTTCAGCAGCAGCTAATAATTTCTTATTCTGACGAACAGCTTAAATCTCATTTTCAATTTTTCAGAGACGGTGAAAAGACGTTACAAGCTAATAGCCGAGATTGAAGTTTTAAAAATATCAAGTACGGCCACCTATAAACTCAAGAACGGAAGCTTGTTAGCTATAGTTGTGGTTTTGTTTTTACATAAATGTCCTGATGAAAATAGCATTAACTATAATTAAGGGATGTAATAGGGTAATATCACTTGGTTTTTATTCACACCTACAAGACAATAAGTTTAGTTATATTTGCATAAATAGATAATTCAAGCTGAGAAAGTACATCTTTCGTATAATAAACAAAAAGAAACAGGACATAATTCGATGTCCTGCTATACGGTATTAAAATAAACTTTTGCGAATTCAGTTGATATTGTTTTCCAGAAGCTAATTTTGTAATTATAATAAAATATGCGCTTTTCAAGGTTTAAGTTCCATATTTATCAAAAGAAAGTTTTGAACTTAGAACATTATCATAAGCGGAATGTCTTAAATAAACGTACATTAAAGTGTTAAGGGTAGAATAATTAAATTTACATATGTAACGTTCACCAAAACTCATTTAGTTAACTAGATACCTAATGAATTTGAAAAATAAATCAAATAATTTACGCCACTTTGGGGGTATAAATGAAATAAAGAAAACATTTGTAAAGAAAGTCCAGTACGTTTAAAAACGCTAAACACTCGATTTTTAGCATATCAAATTAATATAATTTTCTTTGAAATTATGATTAAAACACAGCCAGTAAGGTAGTATAAACACTTGTTATTTATAATAAATACTTCTACGTTTCTCTTCATATTTAAAAGAAATAGTTGTGTTTGACAAACACTGTAAATATAAACTTCCAATTTGATTATTGAATTATATTGAAAATATATCTGCCATAATATATTTTTTACTAATACTTGCCGGCAGCGGCACATCTGGTCATAACGCTCGTTGAGCCACTGATAATTATTTTCAATAAGGTCAATAAGTAATGTCTTAGTGATCATCAGAATTTTCGATATAATCAAACGAACAAGCATTAATTATTTCATTTTTTTATAAACTAGGATAGGCTATCATTAATTGCTAACGGAAAAAAACAACAACAAGAATCTATCAGGCTTAGATGTGAATCCAATACTTTCTAAGATGTATCAGGGTCGTTCTTTTATTTTGTGGTTTGTATTGTAACAACTAAAGCACTGATTAGTAAGAAGAAAAAAATACCTCTATAGGAATAGTTTAGGTTGAATTTCGCGCAAAGCTGCTCAAGGACTATGTGCACTAGCCGTCCCTAATGTAGCAGCGTGCTACTATTTTATCAACGAATCACATTATATTGCCCCCCCTCTTTCCTGAAAGGGTGAGTATGTTTGGTATGATGGGTAGTCGAGTGCCTTAACCACCCGTCCATACCGAGCTGCTAGGAATAGTTTTGTGGCTGTTTTTATTTGCTCACCCGATAAAATTAACGATGAAATCAAGAAAATAAAACAACACTTCATTAACATCAACAAATTTCCTCAAAAAACCGTGGAAAAAATTATACGCGCATACCTAGACCAACACCAATAAATCCCAAGATACAACAAACTACAAAACCTTATACTGCTGCATACCATATGTTCCTTACATCAGCGAAAAAATAATCAACATTTGGAAAAAAATTTACAACAAAACACAACATTCCACTAAACATCAAATTTATTAAAAAAGCCAGGTACAAAACTAAAGTCCATTCTATGTAAAAACTACACTGACAAACACAACACCAACATAATTTATAAAATACAATGCAACAACTTCCATTACTTCTATATTGGAGAAACAAGCAGAAAAATTGAAACTAGATTCAAAGAACACACATGCACAAAAAACGCCTTCACACGTTTCTGAACACTGCAATTCAAATAAACACAACATAACCATACAAAACACCCAGATATTAAGTAGGGAAACAAATATAAACAAATGCAAAATCAAAGAAGCCCTACTTATACAGAAACTTAAACCAAAATTAAACAATAAAAAGGAACACCTTTATACCTATACTAATTAATAACCTAACATATTCTGCAACGCCCCATACAATTCCATACCTGTTTACACTCTTCTCCCTAAGAAGTGCCCGGCAACAGTCATATTCAAACTCTCTCTTTCTTAACTTGAAGATGATCTAGGAAGGTCGAAACGTTGTTCTCTCCTTATCAGTAAAAGTATTTATACCAATACCAGCCGTTCTGAGATACATAGTGTCTCACTTGTTGCAGTTTGACATTGTCCTATATTTTTTAGGATCTCAGAGCTGAAGTCCAGCAGCCTGTTGAGATGTGTGAGAGCAACATTTCGTCTGCAAATAAGTACAAAAGTGTATAGGTGCAACGCTATTACATAATTCTTCTTATTGGAAATCCGTTTTGGGGACTGTAACAAATAATTCAACCCTATTTCCATAAAAGCTATGACATTTTAATACTTTTTACTCTTAGCATAAATAACGCCCCCCACTGGCTCAGCGGTATGTCTGCGGACTTACAGGTTTCGATACCCGTGGTGGGCAGAGTACAGATAGCCCATTGTGTAGCTTTGTGCTTAATTCAAAAACAACAACAGAAATAACGATTTCCAGTTTTGACGTTATACGCCAACGACTTATTTTTTCGTACATGTAATTTTCGACTGTCGTAAATTAAAATATATATTTTTATTATGGCTGAATGTGTTCTTGCAGTCTAGTTAGCCTGATAAATTTTGATATTTAAAAAATCATGAAGATTCAAAATAGATTGTCTATAATTGACATATTACCATACAATATTTTACCAGCATCACGCCACTAATAAAAAAAAGTTTAAAAATCTTAGCAACTATATTATTAACGTGTCATTACCGTTTCGAGACTACAAAATATAACTGTTAATCGCATGAAAATGTTTAGTTTTTTTTTAATTTACCTTATGCACCTTTTGAACTTTGTGTCGTACTTTTCTCTGTATTACGTGTTAGATACAAAAATCTAACACTAATTATCAGGACTGTACGCATTGCAGGGATAGATTCTCAAATTTTATCGTATTAGTATTTAAGCTTACCGTTGAGGGACATTTTCCGTACTAAGGCACACTTATGATTATTTATTCTAATGCTGATTCTTGTTCTTGTTTTTAAAAAGAATGAACAATTCATAAATAGACGATAAAGTCGCTATTTATATTAAGACAAAATATTTTCTTATTAGTAAAATGAGTAAATAACAAGTTAAAAAAATAAGAACCACAAATCTATATGTACTGGATGTGGGGGAAGTGCGTAATTTAACTTCATTTAAGCCTATTTTATTTGTTACAATGGATTGCCATAAAGTCGCCCCCCAGTGGCTCAACGGTTTGCCTGCGGAGTTACAGCGCTAAAAACCGGGTTTCGATACCCGTGGTGGGCAGAGCACAGATGAGCCCATTGAGTAGCTTTGTGCTTAATTCAAAACAACAACAACTTCTAGCCATAAAGTTATGTGTTTTTTTTTCAGGTATATTATTTTAAAGTTTAATTTCCACAAATTAAACTTTGATGTGAGGTTTTAAAGATAGGGAGTTACTTTGAATAAGAATGATACATTATGAATAGAGCACATGAATGTAATTCTTTCAAAGTTTTACTACGGTCGTGACTTGGGATGATTATTAACTTTACATCTACGTTGGACCTAACATTTCTAACATTCGTGAACACTTGTGCTTAATCTACCTGTGTTTGAGGGTAGTGTAAGTATAAGAGGATATGAAAGTCATGTCCTACTGCCGATATAACCCACATCCAACGGCTTTTACTTACCAAATGTGACACCACTTCTCGGGCTGTGGAATTCGCACCTCCCCTTTGCCAGTTGAAATTATGCCTAACACGGAACAGAAAAAGTATTTTTGAACGAAAATCAAGAAATCATCACGTATGTGGATACTTTGGCCTAATTTCAGATTCAACAAAAGTGTGTATACCCGCTACAACTGTTTTATCGACCCGTACTTTGAAGCAAATACTATATGGACAGCCCATTGTACCTGCACACTTCGTCATCAGTGCTGACTCCTAGCGGCAAGGTCTGTGCAAACCGGTTTCTTAACGATATGTGTGAGGGGTTAAGATAATTTTAGTCAACAAACCGTACAGATACTGAAGAGCGGAGTTCTGAGACTCATTGTGGTTTCGTTTTGTCGTTCAAAAGCGTAGGCTAGTTTTTTATGACTATAAAAGGTAGTTTATACCTTCCGGCAACATGTGCTTGTACAGATGACCAATCATTGCTCACTTGAGAAAGCCAGGAGTTGTGGGGCAGGTTTATGGCATGCCTGGCGGTCTTGTTGACGTAAAATATCAATTCAGTATAAAATCATGTTTTCCTTAATAAATGTTTCTCTTTTGTTATCGCACACTCATGTCAGGACTGTTTGAAGACAAAGAACGTTCTTCTTCTGTACACCACACAGTTCTTTATATCTTATTACCCCACCCAGTCTTGTTTGCCGTTAAACAAAATTTATGTATCTAAAGTTTCGATTCTTTCTCCTTAAATGAATATTGTATAGTTTGAATGGAACTGAATGAACAACTACCTCATTTTAAAAGTTAGGCGTTAAGAGAAACGCACCCGTATGTAGAAACTTTAGAACTCTTTTTGCATTGAAGAAAATGATTTAAATTTACTTTTTTGGTACTACGTTACTTTGAAAAATGAAAACTACCAAATTAAAATTTCGTTTATTTTAATACTTGTCTGATAAAGGGTCTGTGGAAAACAGAATCAGAGATACGTGCCGAATGTTGGAGACTAAGGAAAATAACATCTGAAACTTATCTCTAGAATAGGAGCATTTGAAGAAGCTAAATCAAACATTTGAATCTTTGGAAAAATAAAACCTGAAACCCTTGTCTAGTGCAGAAATATTCGAAATACTTTCATGGTGTATAGGTATTTTTTGTAGGAGTTTTTGGAGAATAAGTTAATAAGAGAATAAAAATATACGAAATATTTTTCTCCTGTAGGAATTATTACAAAAAAAGTCTAAACCACTTATGTAGTGTAAAGGCCAAAATATTTTTTGGAACTCTTGTCTAAGTGTGGGAGATGTTTGAAAGCTACGTACGAAATAGTTGACTGACGTAATAGTATTTGAAATGCAATATTTGAAAACTTCTCTGGCATAGTAGCTTTTGTAAAACATTATCTGAAATATGTGCTTGATGTAATAGTATTTGGAAAACAACATCCGAAATACTTGACTAGTATAGGAGTTATTGGAAGGAATATCTGAAATGTTTGCACCGATGTAGAAGTCTTTGTAAAATAATATCTGAAATACTTATTTAGAAAACAATATTGAAACAGTTTTGCTAAAATTATATAAATTTTGAACGATGTTACTCTTTGGAAATTAGGGAGTGTATTAAGTATTTTCCTGGAAATTTATACTAGTCGTGAATTCTCATAGAATAAGTCAGAATTCACAAGGTTCAGCCCGACAATGAGTCCTAACAATAGTAGTAGGCACAATCAAGACCTTGGACTTTACAAAAGTTTTCAGACCTGGCACGGTTAGAGGGTTAGGATGCTCAACTCATACTTTAACAGTTGCGGGTTCAAATCTACGTCACACTAAACATGATCGCTTTTTTAGACATGTTGGTGTTATTTTGTGACGGTCAATACCACAGGGCGTCAGAAAAAGAGTAGCCCAAGAGTCAACGGTGAGCTGTAATGAGCAACTCCCTTCCCTTTACTCTTACACTGCTAAATTAGGGCCGGCTAGTTCAAGTAGTCCTCATGTAGCTTTGCGTGAAATTTAAAATACAAAGATCCTTGTTACGTGTTGTAATTTATCCCGGACGAACCTGCAACTTATTATACCACGTATTATGTTGAAGTTAAACTGTAATTTAAATTTAGAAGTTAATTAAGTGTCAATATGTATCAAATTTATAATATTTGCTAAGAAGACTGATACACACAGTTTTCTTTCTTAATACAAGGACACTCCTGGCGGAAACCTCGAGTATTACTAATAGAGGCAGTAAAACGTCTATTACATTTTACAATACTGGAAACTCCAGAATAACAGATAATGATCCACCTGATGAAGTTATCTCAAAACCCAAACCTCTTATGCAACGAGAACAAGTAGTCACGTTCAACATGATGAAAAGTCTTCATTGGATCAACCTTGAGCAGAATCCCTCCCAGCTGTCGAGACAGTCCATCAACAATTTCAAAATAAAGGGCATCACAATTATATCCTTACCCGAAATACACCCAGACTGGTCCTGTGAAATGATACTACCTATAATCTAAGATAATCTTGGAACTAATATTTCAGTCAATATCTTATAGTCATAATTCAGAAGCGATAATGATGATAGTTCTCCGGTAATCTCCTATCTTCTCCTTTGGAAGTAAAGTAAGTATATCAAACTTCATACTATCAAGCAAGGCTCCTCGTACGAAAATCTCCTGTAAAACCTGTACAAAATCGTCAGTAAAGGAAGGCAAAAACATCTGTAAAATTCTATAGTGAACCTATCTTCCCCCAGAGATGTGTTTTCTTTAAGGTGCTGCAAAACCTTTCTAATTTCACCAACACTGATGTCAGCATCACACATAAGATTAATAACACAATACCTCTACTATAGTCGCATCTGCCACATCCTCCCACCGATAAAGGTTAGAATAAAAGTCGTGTAGAACAGTCTCAATATCTCTAGAATCAGAAACTAACACACCCTCTGGAGTGAAAACACGCTGTATTTACAATTTCCTGGCCCGAACCTGGTACGAAAAAAGGTACTTGCTATAATATGTGTGTGTGTGTGTGTGTGTGTGTTTATAGCAAAGCCACATTGGGCTATCTACTGAGTCCACCGAGGGGAATCAAATACCAGATTTTAGTGTTGTAAATCCGAAGACTTACCGCTGTACCAGTGGGGGATTGCTAGAACGTTCACCATCTTCAAACCACCCTTAATACTATGCTCTCTATCGTATGCACATCTTTCTGTATCTACATAAAGGAACCTAAACACACATGACATAAAGAAAGTACTCATTAACAAGTATTAAAACTGTGACGATTAGCATCGCGATAATATTTTACCGTAGAATTGTCTAACAGAATTTCCGTAACACAATTAAAATCTCTTACTATTATCAAGTTTTTATTTGTTGGAAAAAGTAATTAAATCATTAAGAAACCAAACTCACTCAGAGGTATTCGAAGGAGGATACATGTTAAACAATACAAATGAAGAATCATTATATGTACAATCAATAGTAACAACTCTACCTAGCTTATCCTACAATATAAACTCATAAATTGAGAATGGTGATGAACAAATAATGCCAGCCCCTGTCCACCTTCTACTGCAGTAGGCAGAAAAACAGAAACAAAAACGATCCTGACCAAAATTGTAAAAATTGTCTTTTGTAAACAAATTATGAAATAGCGTGAACTTAAATATTTTCTCAATTCTGCAAGCATCCTTAATCCGTTAGTGTTCACCATCCATAATGTTAAATAGAAAAAGGATAAATTAAATATAAATATGTTTGAAAGTTACAGTCTATCAGTAGTCTTATTCACACGAAATAAACAAGTCTTATATCGTGAAGTATCAGGAAGCTCCAAACATCGTATCTGTCCACCTCCATTCAGGCATTGTTACAACAAGTTTAATCAAAGTTCCCTTTAGGATTTTACTCTAAATGTCTCTTATATACTCTCATAAAGTCTCTTTGGAAGTAACTTTTTGTTTGTCAAGTTTTTGATCTATCAAATTTCAGATTTGCTCAATTCAGTTGAGATCAGGACTCTGTGAAGGCCATATGCATCAGTTGAATCACTTTGGCTACTTCTTCTTTAGCTAAGATTTTCACATAGATTGAATGAGTGTTTGGGGTCATTATCTTCTTGGAAGTATAATTTTTACCAATGACGGATGATTATCTGATGATACTTGCGCTGGTCCATTATTCCATTTATTTTGCAAATATCTCCTGTCAACTCAGCAGGAAAACACCCCCAAACCATCATAACGCCTGCCCTATACTTCATGATAGGTGCTATGCACTAAGGTAAGTATATTTCTTTCACCTTTCTTCCGTCAAATGTACAACCTATGTCTTGAAACAAATATTTTACATTTGGACTCATCCGTCCATAACACCTTTTTATGATCATAAATAGTTCATTTTTGCACGTTGTTAGCAAATTTTGGTCTTTTGACAATATTTAGAGACCATTTGTTAGTCGTTTTGATACTGTAGATCTGGACACTTCTGTCATTTGGTATATGGTCATTTATCTTTTTCTTGAGATCAGTAGCAGTTTTTCTCCTGGCCTGAAGGCTGTATCAACGAAGATACTTAACATCAGTATCATTGAGTTTAGGTGTTCTGCTAGTTATTGGTAAACATAAGGAAAACTAGGTGAAGACATATAAACAATTTCATTATTTCATTGCAACGCTATGCTCCATTATGCTACGATATATTGTATTTATCGTATTATTGTAATTTTGTATTGAATTCTATTTCATAACCTATTCTTATTTCATTTTGTTCACAACAACGTATCTGTTTGTTCTATTGTCTTACCTTTTTTCTGAAACTGTGTTACATCCCATTACATGTTATTATAGTCAGTAGTATTTAACAAACCACAACTAAGGCACATTGCATTTTTTATTTTTATGACCAACGATGTCTTTCTTGAGATGTTGAAAAGTACACTAAAATCTCCCTGGCACCATTTCCATGCAATACAACAATGATGATACATGTTATAAAATTTTGTTAATGAATTTTGTTGAGAAAGGTTGTTATGTTGCTACAAAACTCCGCCTATTTTTCTTAGATTTGAGAAAAGTCGTTTCTATGTTTTTATCATTTTAAACCATAATTATCTCCAATTAATGTCAATAATTGGCATAATGTCTTGTAATTGTATGATATTTCTTTAATCCCTAATTACTCTATAATTGGATGTTATGGTTAATTAACTGTTTTCCCTCCTCATGTCCTCGGATGTTTCTATTACTTCTGGCTCCAGAGTGCTATAGTAACTACTCACAACTGAGCTACTCTTTGCATATTGGTTTCTCTGGCATTACATGAAAGACACATCAGACAACCAATTTATTTCTCATGCTCTAAATTTTTGGGTTGGTTTTCAGCTTAGTAAACTAAAAATTTATCAGGTTTATAGAATAATTGGCAATAATGTGTTAAAATACCTAAAGTCATTAAATGGTTCCTCAATGTGGATTCCTGTATGTGATGAGGAAACCTCCCAGGGAAGGTTCTGTTCTTTCAGTTTACCTTCTCTGCATTGCCTCAATGTCCTTGTTTGGCACCGTAGTGCGTCCCCTCGCAGGGCTCCATGGTGGGTTAGGTCAGTGAGCACTTAAACATTCTTTATTTATTATTTATCCCTCTAATCAAACTCTAAATAATAAAATATTGAAAAAACAGACCACACATAAACGACCATGTCTTGAAGATTCTGCACAGCAATCTCCAACTTGTTCAACACGTGCACCACATATTTTTATATTACATTCTTTATCGGACAAACCTTTATCAAAAGGGACTAGAGGGACTTGTTGGCTCTTTAAAGTCAGTCAAAAAGCTTTGTTCTGGTGAAATATTGGTGGAAACATCCACTCCTAAACACACTGAACTCCTCTTACATTCGAAGGCCATTGGGAATATACCCTTTGAGGTTACTCTCCATACTGCTCTGAGTTTGTCACGAGAAGATATTGTTGAGAAGGGTTTGAAAAACATTCCCGAGTCAGGGATCCTCACTGGTTTCTCCACCCAAGATTCAGCAGTGAGGCATATCTCCACTCACAAAGATGAAATTATGATGGCAATCAATGTCCTAATTTTGATGTTTACATCACCAAGTCCACCTGCCACCATTAAGGCAGGTTATCTAAATTGTAAAATACAGCCATATATTCCAAATCCTCTCAGATGTTTTCAATGCCAGCAGCTTGATCACTCAAAGTTGTTATGGTTCCTTGACGTGTGTTTGTTGTGGTAGCAAGGGCTACGATGCCTATGAGTGTGAAATAGACTCTCATTGTGTTAATTGTAGTGGTTCTCACCCATCTTACTTTCGTTCATTCTCTAGGTGGGTGGAAGAAAAAGAGGTACAGCATTTGGAAATGGTTCACAATATTGTTTACCCAAGGCTTGAAAGCTACTGTCCACCACTCGATCTCGAACATATGCTGCTGCACTTCGTTCCACTGCTACAGTGGAAGTGCAGACGGATCTCTCTATGCCTCTGTAAGAATCGTTCTCCAACCATGTCTTTTGACCTTCATGGTTAAAAAAACGTCGTCCCTATCATTCCTTCCAGGAATGACCCCAGTTTCACATTCTTTGGTTTTGAGTTTGGGCATTTCCTTAGGTCCATCTTCTTCTCTGGCCCTGAGATTCAAAACGATAATTTGTTCACGCCCTCAGTCACTTCCAATGACAGAGGCCTGCCCAATCGACCCAGGATAGGATCCATGAAGGTCGATAGACTTTCTTCAAATAAAGAGAAAAGCAGTGATCGAAAACGAAAGGGCTCTCAACCCAGTTCGCCTATACATAGGTAAAAATGGCCACTTTGATACAATGTAATTGTCGAGGTTTATGCTCTAACCTGGATGACGTCAAAGCACTGATTGATTCTTACCATCCTGTGTGTCTTTCATTAAGGAAACATTTCTGAAACCCGCTAATACAATCAACTTTCGGCAGTTTTATTTGTACAGAAATGGCAGGTTGTGTGATGGATGAATGCATGGAGAGGTGGCACTGCTGGTTGATCAGCATATGCTCACCCTGTCTGTGCTACTCAACACACCCTTGGAGGCCGTAGCCATCCATATTTCTTTGGATTGTACCATTACTGTTTGTTCTCTCTACCTGTTTTCTGAAGAGACCTGTGATCAATCAGACCTTGATGTTTTCGTTGAACAGTTGTCATCTCCCTTTTTAAACCTGGAGTACTTTAATTAACATAATCTCTTCTAGGGAGGTACTGGTGTTGATGGGAGGGGTCGCTCTGTAGAGCATATACTCTCAGATTACAACCATTCTATATTCTATAGTGGTGTTTACACTTATTTTCATGCACCTAGACAGCCTTTTACTGCTATTGATCTCTGGGCCTGCTCCTCTTCACTATTCTCCCACTTTTCATGGTGATTTGACAGTAACCCATGGGGTAGTGATAATTTTTTTTCTCATTTTGAGAGAGACTGGCCGTGGTCAATTCCTCCTGACTCGCGTGCCCTGGTGGAAGCTGGAGCAAGCTAACTGGCCCTCTTTTACTACTCTCTTGGAATTTGATCCTGCTTTCGTCTGTAAGCTGTCAGTAGACGACTGAATGGCAGCAGTGATCGACTGTATTATACAGGCAGTTGCTCAATGGATTCCTAAAACCTCGACACGTTTTCCACTATATCCTCGTTCGTGGTGGAATCCTGCCTGCCACATGGCACAGAAGGCTCAAAAACAGGCCTGGGATACTTTTCATAGGTATCCTAAACTTTTGAACCACATCGCTTTTCAGCGGGCCCGTGCACATACTTGGCAGGTAAGACGTCAAAGCCAGAAGGAATCTTGAATTAAATTCAAAACCATCATCTCTTCTACCATCAGTTCTAAAGCTATATGGGACAAAATGTGGAAGGTCAGTGGGCAGTATAAATCTGTCTCCCTTTTGATATTGCTGGTTTTTCCTGGGTATCTGACAGTATAAATCTGTCAGGCAAAGCAATCGCCTCTTTCCTTTCAGGCTCATCGTTTCTATGACTATAATCGCCCCTTTGATATTGCTGTCTGATGGTCAAGATATATTCTTTCTACCATCTCTTTTGTCTTGACTGGTTCCTCGACTCAAACAATCTCCTCCTGCCCACTCAGTGTGAATTCCAACAACAGTGCTCCACCATGGACTACCTGGTTTGAGTTTATATGTCAATCAGGGAAGTCTTTAGCTTGAAAAGGCTTATAATACTACTACGTATGATGGCATTTTGCAAGACATTCAGTTATATGGGTAGCATGGCCATTTACCCATTTTTCTTTAAAAATTTTTAATGGGCAGGCGATTCTAAGTTCGTGTGGGTTTGACATACTCCCGTACTTTTCAGTATAAAGATTAATGCCATCACTGAACAAATTCCTCTTACTGCTGTAAATGGGCTCTACACAAACGACTTCCACATTTAGTGGCAGTCGTCATGAGGTTTATTGAGCACATGATTGTTTCTCTTGTTAAAGCCGTTTGCATGTACTTTTGCTGCCAACAGGGTATTCGCCCCAATCCTGAATTCTATGTCAGTGAAGTTATACTTCCTATGGTCCCTGAGGCAAAGTTCTTGGGGCTTATTTTTTACCATAAACTGACCTTTACACCACACATCAAGCAACTACGAGTCATTGAACATCCTTCATACTCTCTCTTCCACCACTTGAGAAGAGGATCGATGTTCCATGCTAAAGATATATCGTACTATTATTCGATAAAAACTAGACTATGTGTCACTGGTCTATGGTTCTGCCCTGACATTGGCCTTGAAGATGCTAGACCCCATTCATCGTCAGGGACTTCGGCTCTGCACGGGGGCTTTCCGCACTTCTACAGTTCTGAACTTGTACACAGAGTTTCATGAACCTCCACTACACCTCCGGCGTTTGCAACTGTCTTTACTGTATGCTTCGAGATTTCGATCCTTACCACAGCATCCCACTTGACGTTGCATTTTCCTTCCTCAGTGGACCATGCTCTTCAGAACAGACGATTTGCCATTGTTCCTTTGAGCCTTCATATCCAGGTGCAGTTGGATGAATTGGATCTGTCCTTGGATGACATTGCTATATCTACTGGTCAGCCCATCCCACAATGGCTTATCATCATTCCCAAGTGTGACCTTACTTTTAGTCATCTGAGGAAAGCGGATACTCCCAATTGTAAATACCGTCTTTTATTTGTTGACCATCTTTCTACCCATCCTTCCATTCCCATTTATAGGGATGGTTCGAAATCAGGTGAATCTGTGGGCTTTGCCATGGTTTATTGTGGATTGGTGGTTGCCCATAGAAAGTCATCTGCAGTTTCTGTGTTTACTGCTGAACTGTACGCCATTTTTCTTGCCCTGGATCATATATAAGCTAAGCAGTACTCGAATTGTACTATTAACACCGACTCGCTTAGTTCTCTACTGGTTCTGGAATCGCTTCACGTTAGTTCTCACCCTGTTCTCGCCGATATTTAAAACCAACTGGTCAATTTCTCTTTAACATTTACTTCTATCCAGTTCTTCTGGATACCAGGTGACGTTGGTATTCGCGGGAACGAGCTCGCTGACACCGCAGCTAAGTGTATCTGCTCTGGTGCTATCACTGCCGTACCTGTTTCATACATGGACTATGGTCCTGTATTCAAGACTCGGCTTTGCACCAGTTGGCAGTCGGTTTGGAGTGAGTAACGTGATAAGAAGCTTTTCCAGATAAAACCTTCTATTGGACGTTGGCCGTCTTGTTTATATAAAGATCAGAAGTAGGAAGTTGTTCTAACTGGACTATGCGTTGATCATAGTGTTTTAATTCATCGTTTTCTTTTATCTGGGATTGATGCACTAATGTGTGGTCTGTGTGACACGCAAGTCACAATAGGCCACATTTTACCATCGTGCTGTCGTTACGACTTTGAACGCTGGACGTTGACGAAAATGACGCTGTCCACTTTACAAATATTTTTATTTTTTTGAGAGCCATTGGCCTTTATAATGCTATTTATGTCTTTGAATAAAAAATTAGACTTTGTTTTGGTTTAATATGATTTCTTTTTATAAATATTAATAATTATACTTCACTTTTAATTTTTTACCGATTGTTTGGCGCAGATAGCGTAGTTGTTTTGCGTCATAAAACGCCAAATAACTAAACAACCATTAAATGGACACTATAAGTAAAGATATGCGAAGGGTTTCATGGACCCTATAGGTAAAAGCAAGCAAAGTATTTGATGGATGTATAGCTAAAGGCAGTCAAACTGGCCTGGCATGGCCAAGCGTGTTAAGGCGTGCGACTCGTAATCTGAGGGTCGCAGGTTCGCATCCCCTTCGCGCCAAACATGCTCGCCTTTTCAGCCGTGGGGGCGTTATAATGTGACGGTCAATCCCACTATTCGTTGGTAAAAGAGTAGCCCAAGAGTTGGCGGTGGGTGGTGATGATTAGCTGCCTTCCCTCTAGTCTTACACTGATAAATTAGGGACGGGTAGTACAGATAGCCCTCGAGTAGCTTTGTGCGAAATTAAAAAAAAAGCAGTCAAACTATTTCTTGGCTACTTAGGTAAAGCTAGACAAAATATTTAATGGGCATTGGAGATAATGGTACACGAGACATTTCACGTATACTATTGATAAAGGTACGTGCATGAAGTACTTCATGGATATAAAGGTAAAAGAAGATGAAGCATTTCATGGACCTATGAGTAAAGGTATAAAATTCTGAAAGATTAAATTTATCCGTACATTTTACTTATGGTGAAAAATAATTCTGTACCATAAATATATAGTTACTAAGTAGTTGTTCTGCTATATTTTATCAGATAATGAATTAAGCACAATTTCATAACCTTATTCACACACCTAAATTTATTTAGGTTACTGTATGGTGAATTAGAAATGATTCATAAACACACACATATTATACACAGATCATCATCATTATAATTGACCTAACTCTGTTTCTTTGGTTTGCTCACTTAAACCCACAACAAATTAAGTAAGGCATTAGGGTGAAACAGTTTTTAAAATATCCATGATATACAGCTGGTGTTATATTAAATCACTATTCTTTAGGCATCCTCTTCAATAATATTGACAAGAATGTATTTCGTTATTTTGCGTTGTGTTTATGTAAAAGAAATATACAAACAGCTTGTAATTAGACTAATTTTATATCAATGCTGAGCAACATAATAAGGTTTAATATGTCTGTTATTAGATCAAACATTTAAGTGTTATTAGGTTTAGTTTTGAAGAACAGATTATAACAAGAATATACAACTAATACATAGATATAAATTTTAAGTCTTTATATATATAAACCACACACACATACAAGTTTAAGAAACGTTCATAAGCATACAGTATATGTCTGCGTATATTATTTATTTATTATTTCAAGTTTTCCATTAGAGGAAATTTATAGATATGATTTTGTGAAGTTTTGTTGTTTCGTGAATGTTAAGGCTTGTGTGGAATCTTGGAGCTTCCTGCAGTACGTAAAAAAATACACTATGAAACTGTCAGATTGAATTAATTAAGTTAGTTAATCAGTTTTGTGGTTGTTTGGTTGTTTTTGGTGTTTATTGACGTAAAGTAACAAGAATATCTGTACCAAACTACTTGTATAAAAGCAAAAATAAAAATACTATAAAAAGCAAAAAGTGAACAAGGTAAAAGCTAAATCAAGCCCACAATTAAATAGAAACTTGAATAGAATTTAAAATATATACAGTTTATAAATATTTTTAAAATACAAGGAAGCTTGACAATTATCACCATCACCATTAAGAAAGTCCAACGTCAGGGGTAAATCCCGAGAAAAACATGTCGAAAAATGGTGCTGTCATTCACAGTTGTAATGATGGCAGTAAAGCAAGACGCAAACAGTTGTGACTTGAATGTTACAATGACCACACTTAGCATACCAATCCCACATAAAAGAAAACAATGAATTAAAAAACTAAGGCCAATGCGAAGCCTAGACAACATAACTTTATCTCTTAAACCATTACAAAAACTAAACGACCAAACAACAACATGACAAACTATGGCAGAGCCCACAAAGCTACCTGATTTCGAACCACCCGTAAAAATAGGAACAAAAGAATTGTTCAAAAAATAATGTCTGATGGTGTGTCCTATCTGGATTATTTGTCTTCCCCAAATGACTTAAAGAAAGATCACATGTGATCTTTGTGAAAAATGTGTCCATTTTTTATAAAAATTCGATTTTTTGTTTCAATGCACAGAATTATGTTTACAAAAAACTTGATTTATTATATTGTTTCATCGTTATTCTTCCATTACTCTAGTCTGTCAAACAGTTGTAACTTGAAAACCGTTAGAAGTTTTAAGTCCAATCCATCTTAAAATTGAACAGCAATGGACTATAAATTTGTCTACAATACACTATGTGATTTAATAAATATGCCTTCTTTATTTTCAGAGAGATATATTCTGTAAACTAATTCAGTCTGCTATATAGTTATTAATGTCGAAAGGGAGTCGAACATGGTCCATTAATTAGCTTGCGTTACCGCTTAAGAACAAGAAAAATCGCGCTTTTCACTTTGGGAGTGCATGTAAGTTATAAAATATTCAAGTAGTCTTTTCTATTCATTAAACGATATAAGGTTGTTGCTGTAATACGTTCTCGGTATGGGATATCATAAGAAACACAATATTTTATAGAAAACAAAATGAGATTGTTATATATATTATAGTCACAGATCAGCTCAAGAGAGATCGCTTAGCAGCGGATTTTGTTAACGCTAACAGAGCGCTACAAAAGCAGTTGAGACTTCAAACGTAGGACATTTAGAATGTGAAATTCTATCGTTGAAGCCCAGAGATAATCAAGTAAAGCAGCAGAACATTATCAGTAAATATCCGAATAGTCACTTAAAATAGTTAGTTATGTTTTCATTGGTTTACTTTTCAACCTTTTTTTCAAACAAAATACAAATTTGCACAATAAATTCTAGACACTGTCAATTGCGATTTGTCTTCCCCTTTCCTGCACTATTCCCCAGATCCGAGGGATTTATCTGTTAGAGTACACCTCGTCCAGATTCAGATCTCTGTTAGTAATACTGCGGTGTTGCAAATGGAAGAAAGTAAACTCGAACTAGCACCTCAAGCCACTGTTATATGTAGACATAGGTAATAAAGTCTCTTTATTTGTACGTTATGCAGTCAGGTGCGAATGGCACGGAAGGTAATGCAAGAAATAAGTTAATTTTTTATTCACTGGTTTAAGTTCGTATTTAATAGTAAATCATATACACTAGTGGGTTCAATACAGGTTTAGTTTTATGTGTAGAAAACGTGTCCAAAGCTGGACGTGCTGGGTTGATTATCGGATTTCTTACCTACAGTTCTAGAATATTAAGGATCAATATTATGATTATGAAGTTTTCATTGGTCTTTATAAACTGTCATTTCATTGGTTGTTTAGTTTTACGGCTACATTTGTCGTAAAATAGGGATGTTAGTCACTACAGATTGTTTTGGAAATTCCAGAGAGTGGCCGTTTCTTCAGTTCTTTGTGTAGAAGTACATACAATATCGGATGATCCAAGATTCAGCATGACTTTCGATAATTAAAGCCTTTATAGTTATTTTGCTGTGTTGGTAAGCTTGTGAATTCCATTTCCATTTCGCTTTTTTACTTCTTCATCTACCAGCCACAGCAACTGTAACGATGAGATGAGTATTCAATACATTATCTTGGACGGAAATAATACAAGGTTAAGGGTTCGTGGTCTAAAACCTATTGCCGCGAAACCGCGCATTGCACTCTGGAGAAAGTGGGTGCTTGATATAAGTAATAGTCAAACAAATCTCTATACAATTACAGTAGCCTAAACGGTGGGTATAATTCTGTTCTAGGAACTTGTAATTATGGACCGCTAGCGTATTTCCGAAACAAACGTAGTTGTACTCTTGAAAATACGATATTACAAATCGGGTTTCAATACCTGTGGTAGGCACGAACCCATTGTGTATTTTCGTGCTTTACGATAGAACTTATTCTAAAACACTCACTACATGAGTAGCAAAATGAGTGTAGATCCTTCTAGAAATACTAGTTTAACACTAATTTATGTCTACTCATTGTTATTAGAAATTCTCGTTAATAGAAGATACTTAACTTTTCACTTATTTCTAAATATTAATCAACCTAATTTTCTATAACGTTTTGAATAGTATTACTCTCAAATGGTTATATTTGTTCTAAAACGTTATAGCTTTTAAAGGGCTTCGTATCTTCATATTTTATACCTCATTCTCTGTTTGTATGTTTGTGTGTGTATGTGATGTCAGAAGCCTCAGAAATTGCGTACGTTTAATTTATATTGTATTCAGTTCTGAAGATGAATATCTCTCCAATTCTCTTTAGTTCTTTTACTGCAACTCGTCCTAATCAATACAGCAGATTGAAAACTTATTTCTATACCTTTGTGGACTGAAACCACCATGGTTGTTTTGTATCTAAGTAAATTCAATACTTTTACATCACAGAATTAAAATATTGAAAATTAAAATATTAAATGAAATAAAATATTTAGTTCTGTATCATTTTTGTGAGTTATACATTACAAATGTCCACTCCTGTAATTACTACATGAGTTATTGAATAAAATATCTGTCAACCTCAAGATGACCTAAGAAGACCGAAACGTTGTTCTGTACTTTATTTTAATTGAAGTGTTAATAACCATACCAGGCGTCTTATGAATGCATTTTTAATTCAGGTGGTTTTCTTGTCACCACGAATGTTTTGTTCTGTAGCTATTATATGAATTAAGGGCTACAATTCCCACTCTTGTATGGATTAAAATGTCCTAACCTCTAACTATTAGTGATTTATACAATACAATGTTCACTCCTCTAACTATTATACGAACTGTGTATTACATTTTGTTGTTCTGTAGCCTTTTCTGAGTTATATAGTAAACATATCTGTCGTAAGGCTGTTATGAGTTATGTTTAACAATTTCCACTCTGATATCTTTTATATAACTTATGAACTCCTGTCGTGTAGCTATTGTATGAGTTATGCAATACCATGTCTTGTCCTTTGGTTATTATATAAGTTATAGATTAAAGTATCCCGTCCTGTAATTATCACATGACTTATGAATTACCATGTCCTTTTCTGTACTTATTAGATGATTTATGGATAACCATGTCTTGTCCTGTAGCTATTATATGAGTTACGGATTTATTTATATGATTCTGTAACTATGAGTTATGGATTACTATGCCCTATTAGTTATATGCTATGAGTTGTGAACTAAATTGCTATGGCTCGTAGCTATTACATAAATTTTAGATAACTATGTCCCATGTTGAAACTATTATTGTTACCAATATATGAGCTTTTAAGGAGATTTAGTCAACAAGATTTAAACATTACTATAGAAACTGCAAATTTATTTCTGAAGTGTGCTAATAAAAGTCAAGTAGATGTATACATTCCCGAATCTCCGATTCTAGCTTGTTAGAAATATATCAGTTTTGAACAGTTAAAACTTTATTTGAAATTAATGTCAGAGCTTATATTACGACACTAAGAAATAACTAGCAATACTATCAAAAAAAGGTACCAACATCCGAACACTATGTGAAGTATTGAATCCAAACCTGTAGCAAAATATATCCACATATACACTGAATTTTAAAGCTGTATATGACAGTTACTGTTACAATAGCCACTGCTGAAAGAACTTTATCAGTGATGAGAAGAATAAAAATCTTTGCTCCAGTACATTACAGTGAGCAATACAAAATGTAAGCCTAAGTTATTTATCTGGAGAAGCCACCAGCTTCAATATTCTATCATCTATTTTTTTTTCAAAATTTTATAAGAAGATCATGCTATCAGACCTCCCTAGACCTTATAAGCTGTCTTTGGCAGCACCAGAACTGCTTTCAGAAGCTCCTTATGCTTTCAGTCTCTCATTGTAAAATCTGCATGTCTAGTCAAGCACCCCATTTTGAAACTTCTTCCTACACCACTGGTTATGGACTGCTATATCCTCTCCTTTATCTGTTATACCAGTTGTTTATTACTATGTCCTGCCATGCAAATTATCAGACTTTTGTATTACATTGCCCACTCCAGTAGATTTTGAGTTATGAACTACGATGCCTTGTATCCATTATAACTGTTAAATGATTAATGTATTACAATGCCAATTCCTGTTGCTATTATATGAGTTATAGATTATCATAGCCTGCCCTTTAGCTTTTATATATGTTAAAGACTACAATGACCACTACTTTGGCTATTATGTGAAATATGAATTGGATTGCCCAATCCTGTAGCTATTATCATACACCCTCCCTAGTGGCACAGCGGCATGTCTGCGAACTTATAACGATATATATATATATATATATATATAGGGTTTCGCTACCCGAGGTGGACAGACCACAGATAGACCATGGTGTTACTTTGTGCCTAACTTCAAACAAACAAATAAACAAGCTATTACCACAAGCATAGTATTGCTTAATATGCACGGATGGGTCGGGAAAGAAATGGATATCGCATACTGTATCGAATCTTTCTAATTTTAAACACGGTAGTATTTAATAGCAGGAACCAACAAGGTTCCAAATAATTACACATCAATAAAACCTCTCTATTGAAAATATGACCGAAAAACCAAATTTTTGAAGTATTGATTAAGATATATTTTGCGGATATGTATTGATAATAGGCTAAATACAAAGTTTCCTAACATTTCTGGTATAACAATTCAAAAATTTCTAAAACAGCAATTTTTCATCTTTTATACCTATCTGAACACGTCAGCGGGGCTATCGCTTAAACGATTCGGACCATTGTTACAAGATTTCTCAAGCTTACTTGACTGGTTCGTTGGTATCTGCTTTTGATATTTCGATAAAAATCCATATATCTATATACAGATATAGGATAAATTATAAACATATTATGCAAGTACTTAGATATTTTTTTCAACCCAGTTAAATGAAACGGATGGTGCAACATACCAATGGGTAGATATGCGATAGTTTCTAAAGATATAACATGAAGAGTAAACAAACAAGAATATTAAGAATTATGAATTTTAAAATGAAATAGGGATCCTGCTAAAAGAAATGAAAAAGAACTAAAACTACAATCACAAACCTATAAAATTTATTCATTATTTTAGCAGCTTCACACACTTATATGTGGGTCAAAATAAGGATTACATTTTATAAATTTGTAATTGTGGTTTTAATTCTTGTAAAAGTTATAGTTTTCAGGGGTATGGCTATATTGAAAGTTTAAAAATAAATGCTGTATGAGTTAGACTATTGGTAAATGTACGCAAAGTGGTAAATGAGCACATTCTTTTACTATTATGAAACAGATTCTGTTTAAGAAGTTTCGTATGTAAGCAGTTTAAATACCTTCACTTATGTTTGATTATTTAAGAAAGCAACATGAAACCGCATATTTATATTATTATATCTTAAAAATATTTGTGCTGTAAAAGCTAAATTTCCTTTGAGTTTGTTTTTTGAATTTCGCGCAAAGCTACTCTTGGGCTACTCTTTTACCAACGAATAGTGGGATTGACCGTCAAATTATAACGCCTCCACGGCTGAAAGAGCGAGCATGTTTGGTGCGACCGGGATTCAAACTCACGACCCTCGGATTACGAGTCGAACGCCTTAACACGCTTAGCCATGCTGGGCCCTTTTCCTTTGAGAATCATACGTTTTATTCAGAAAAGTATGAACTTGGTCAAAAGTGTACCAAGAACATATACTTTACATCTGATTGTTTTTCTTGCTAACTAACTGTTCTTATTTCTCTTCTTTTTCTCCCTGTTAATAACACGAGACATATTTTTAATAACATTTTCGTCATAGTGTAGGATATTCCGAGGACCAATGAACACTGTCTAGAACAGATAATGCTTACAGTAACTTTATTTTAAAATAATTCCATATGCCATTTGAGAATTATGCAAAATGTACTGAACACCTGTGACAGCTTTTGAAACATCTTATACGTGTAAAAACTCTCCTGCATATAACTTGAGTCTCATTATCCTTAGGAAAAGTAGTTTCTAATATATAATAATTTAAAAATATTTTTACAATTACCAGCACGTTTAGTAAATTTTTCTGGTTCACTCAGTACATCTAGAAAAACTGACTTTTTAGAAGCAAAGAGAGAGTTTATAGGTTATTTTTATAATCGTCTAGGATAAGCAGTTTTTACTTATTACTTACGGTCATCATGGTCAACACGTAGTTTTTAATGTAAAACAAATCAATTATAGTTTTCCTTCAGATAATCGGGTGCGAATTAGAAATGCTGTCATAAGGTAGGATTGTTTAACAGTAATCATGTGTTTTAATTTATGCATGTTTTTAAGTAGTCACCTGAAAGTTTTTATTCCCTTGAAGAGCGTCTGAGAGTTTTGACAGTTACAAGCTCTTCAGTCGCTGTAATATTTCAAACTTCTTTACTTAAACGTCTTAAAGGTAATTTACTTTCCTTTACATCAAACCTTCAAAATGGAAGCCAGAACAAGTTCGGAAAATATGTCGCGAGCAAGTGATCAATATTACCAAAAGTCTTCCTTTCAACAAGCGGGCTGTATTTATTAAGAGACGATGTAATTGTGAACGTGTTAAATTGAACTACGAGCAATTCGACTAGCTGTCTTCTCAGTGCAGCTGATGAGATAAACCAAACGTCCATTGCAGAAAACGAGTGGAAAGCAGGCGTGCCTATTCTCGTGACATTTCATTATAGACAAAATAGTGAGTTCGGAAAATTATAGACCAACTGGAAAAACTTTCCTTCTACGACTAGTATTGATAAGGTAGTACAACAACAGGAGATACTTCATTACTATCACTGGGTGTTGAGAAGACGGTAGAACAGCAGGAAAAACCTCATTACCATCACTAACTGTTGAGAAGACGATAGAACAGCAGGAAAAATCTCATTACTATCACTAAGTGTTGTGAAGACAGTGGAACAGCAGGAGAAACTTCGTCAGTGTATTTTGTGTGTCTTCATTGCTAACATTGTGTTGATCCGGGCCATATGTTTTCATCCATAAAAGAGAAAAGTATATTCTTCAGAAAACTTTAGAATTTATTTGAGACAAAAATTGAAAACTGCATCTAGCTAGACTTAATATTGAAAACTAAACACTTCGCCTTGAAGAGAGAAAAGCAGCCGAAATCTGTATTGTGTGTTTATACCGTCGTCATCCACGTATGGCTCATTTTGAATGTATGTGGAATTTTTACGATTACATTATCATGTTTTGTCGCAAGGTGGCAGCACCAGCCTATCGAGACAGTGCGTTGCGCTGATGTAAAGATACATGATTACGCTCGAAATTCTGAAATGTGCGCATATGGAGAAGCTACATTGCAGAGGCTAGAGAGGTTAGAACGGCCAAGCGATAATTGGAATATTTCCTATGGGAATATATGTAGAGAGTTCACAAAAGAAATGTCTTGAAAGAATCAGCCGAGGAAAGCTTTTCATTTTACTTAAGTAAAATTGTTCGCTGAAACTAGATATCCCGAACCAAAAGAAATAACTTTTATGTAGAAATCAAGTTTTTCACTTAGATAATTCACTAAGTAATCGTAAATATCGTCAACGGGAGATGAGCGGTAGAGTTGGAGATCTCACCCCTGACCAGGCTGCGACATTAGACGCTGTAAGTATTGAGTTTTGTTCGGCTAATGAATGTAATGGACGCCGACTGAGTCCCTAGCGCAACTCAGTTGCCAACAGAAACAGTAAATGATTAACTTAAACCTTACATAAAAATTTCATTTTCTTAGATTGTTCTTGCAAACTCATAAAGAAAATAATATAGTGTTGAAGACGTTTCTTAAATTAATTCTATTGAGAAATTGAGTATTATATTTAAAAAATCAACATTTTTAGAAAGTGTGTGTTTTTCTAATAATAAAGCCACATCGGGTTATTTGTTATATCTACCGAGGGGAGTCTGAACCTGATTTTAGACTTACAGCTGTCCGAGCGAGGGACCATTTTTAGAGAAAAATATTTTAACTAATTTTTCAAAAAATATAATACACTCTACATGTTTAGACGTTTATCACTGCGCCATCATATGGAGTGTAATGTTTTGAAAATAATAATAATATTTATTTATACAATTACCAGATCAACAATTTACATATTAAAGACTTTCACGCCACCAACTGACAACATCTCTGTCATGTCAGTTGTTAGTTTTTAATATTGAACAAGTGCCAAGGAATTTTAAAGTGTTGAAACCCTTCTACAAATGTGCTGTAACTTTATTTTTGGTAACAATCATTTTACCTTCACCCCTTCCTCCTTCTTCTTCAGAGTTTAAAACGTTGGATTACGGGTTTCCACAATGAGAAGTTTAGATTTTAAATCCATGTATTATAATAATGATATAAAACGTTATATTATATAATATCGAAAAATAAAATTAACATCTGACTTAACTATATATTACTATAGATATTTTACTTCCAGTATTTCGTGTTTACAATCCACGCAAGCAAACGTGTTGTTTACTATTTTTATTAAATTCTATACATACTGCATCTAACTGTGTTTTAAAAGTCGATAGAAAACACCACAAAACTTGTCCTACTAATACTAAACCTTAACTTATAACTGTACTTATAAAGGGCTTAGTTCAATCGATTGATATTTTTACTTTGCCAAGCGTTCTTGGATTATAAAACTATGATTCTAATTTTCTCTTATTTGACAGTTTAGAACAGCTGTTGATGACATCCTGAGACCTGAACATGATGATTACTTTCTCCTTCGGTACCTTAGAGGTAAGTTATACAGATAGGTGATACAAAATTTGTTTTTGTTAAATTTCGCTCGAGGACTAGCTGCGTTAGATAATAATTTAGATACAAATCAGAAAAATATTTTTGAAAAAGTAAGGATGACGTAGTGATAGCAATACCAAAACACACTAAAACAAGATAAGGATGAATATACAAAGCCATACAAAAATCCCTACATAAATTGTTTAATCTTTCAAAGAAAACGTATGTATAACTAAGTGTTGGGTTAAGCCATTTGTATGAATTTAAATTCGAATAAAAGCATTTAATATGAATAATTTTATAAAGTCTTATAATAGCTAATTTCCATAAGTTTGTAACACTGAATCAGTGACTGCCTATGTAAGAATTTGTGTATGTTTTTAGTGTATTTATTTCTACCTTGTTTCTATTCTTTTTTTGGCATTGTTATCGCTGCATCATCCTTATTTTTTTAAATATTTTTGTATTAATTGCTCTCTCTCTTTTCCAATGCTGTTAATTAATGTACTATGGAAAATGTAGTGAACGGTGATCCTGTTTATTCCTTCGTATATTTCTCCAATAAGAATTATATTTGACTGAGAAAACATCTAATTAAAAGAATACTAATGTAATTCCACCGGCGTCTTACAAATTATTTATGCATTAAAATTTCTGTGGTTTTAGAAAATAAAAACAGAGATCAGAGATCTACAACATGTCACCAGAGTGGGCGTTGTTAGGGATGTGTTGCTAGACCAATATGACAAGCGGCCATGACGGACATTACGTCATAGTTACACAAAATTCCACCATGGAACACACTGCTAGGCAGTCAATATGAATTAATGGTTCAATGACGTAAAATCAGACAATATTTTGCTAGGCCGTCATGGTGGGTGGTCGTGTATAAACGTGTCTCAACAAGATATAATTAATACAATAATTCACCAGTTAATTAGATTTCCTGACCATTTGTATGTAATTCATCTTGAAGAAAAGGATGCCTAACACTGTTAGTTCTATACATTTCCTGTCCATTTATATGTAAATCATCCTGAAAAAGGATTCTTAACACCATTAGTTTTTACCTTTACTAACCAATTATATGTAAAATTTCTTTGAAACGTTTACTTAATGCAATGATTTAAAATGTAATTTTCACCAGTGTAACTTTATTATGTTTATGTAACTTGACAAACTTGGAAGATGGTATTCTACATATACATTGAGGTATTAATAAAAATTGTTTTTAAGTATTTTCAACATGTGATTATGTCATCAATGCCCTAATTAAAACTATTATTTCACGGTAAGACTATTATAAGAGAGTTACCAATGTCAAGTTTTATTATACGTTTGTCTGAAAAAAAGCAAATAATTTACAATTATTTGTCATGGATGAATTTTATCATACCTAGTGATTTCACAATTACTGAATGTATTAATATAAAGAATATAATTTCGTTTGTTAATAAACTTTGTAGTAAATCATTTTGCTGCATAATACATGTTTAATTACATCTCCTAACTATTTACGTGTAAAATGTCCAGGAAAAGACTTTTATTTAAACGTCATGGAACGATTTAAAATTTACTGTTTCACTAGTTTGACTTCGTGATATCCACGTAGCTTGACAAAATAATTCATTTAAACATATTACTTTTAATAAATCTCCTATTATCCATTCTTTGAATGAAGTCACAACGTAAGTTTTTGTTTTCATTGATATGTATTTATTTGTATAGCCTGTATTTTCTAAAGGCAAGCAACGTTATTAAGAATTGTATGTAGATTTCAACGTACGTTAAACTGTGTGCACTTGATAAAGATGTTTCTATACTTCCATAGGACAATATGTAGCACATGGACATTCTTTTAATTTCCCACTCTGGTTCCTTAACACCATGGAGATATTTTACTTGAATTCATTATGGCATATTCAGTCCATCTAATTTCAAAACTGCAAACCTTTTATACACGTATAATGAACGTTTCACTATCTTTAATTTTAACATTTAGTTAATAAACTCTGTAGTAAATAGTAATAAATTTGATTAATCTTTATTATAGAATAACATTGCCTAACATTTTTCATAAGTTTTAAGGACTGTACTCTTTTGAACACATATTGATAAAAATAAGTATAATATGTAGAATATTACATGTTTATTACATTTTGCATACTTATGTAGTCAAAATAAATTTCATAAGTTATAAGTGAATCGATCTTTCATCTTGAAAATTATTCTAAGCTGGTTAACAAAGTGTGAACTTCTGACCATTTGTCACGTTCATGATTGAGTAGATAGTACATAATAATTGTACGCAAACTGAGAATATATATATGTAGTGTTTTGTAACAGTATGTAAGGTAAAAGAACTATATTTACTTACTAGTAAATTCAGTGGCACAGGAAAACTCTTGTTAAAGTACGGTAAACATTATATTCATACAGAAATTTTATAATGATATGGAGTTTGAAGTGTTTATTTTCAAGATTAAGTGTAATGTGAATACAAAAATAGACAAAGATTATAATTATGGTCTAATTGGATATATTTAATGATCTGTAAAAGTGAACATTTAGAGTTTCATATCACATTTATATAGTAACTATTGTAATTGATATTTTACATGTATTATAATAATATATGATAAACAATGAATTGTATAATTTATGTTACCAAAAGTTTTAATCGCTTGGCTTATTATGTATTTTCTTTTGACTAGCTATCAAGTTATTGAAAAATAGACTTGATTTATCCAATCCTGTGGTTTTTCTATGTTTGTATATTTTTTTAAACAAGACAGACAGTGATCTTGAATATCAAACACTTCAGGTTGTGACCATTCTCTCTTCTTAAGTTCATTGAAGTGTGGACAATAATGATATCAGTATTTTTGTTGTAGGGTTGTGTACCCAATGTGCGTGTGTGTGTGTAACCACTTTGTAATTCTTGAAAACCAGATTGTATGTGTGTGAAGTAAAGTTAAACAGCTGACAATTCCTAGCTTAACATTATCAATATTTTAACTTAACCAAGGCGGTCAGTGTTCTTAAATCAATCAGTTTTGGTAAACTATATATTGGTGATGCTAATATCTCCAAGGTACTGTGGAAGAAAGCTTTATATTTGATCACATGCTGTTACAATAACTGTTCATATGCATGTTCTAGTTTGACATTAGATACCGTTTGTTAGTTTTATGAACTTACAATAAAAACATGTAAATATTTGTACGTGTGTTCCGTCATAATGGCCAATCTGAAAGTTGTGGTATTTTACATATTAGTAATGATTTAATTATAATTGATGTTAAGCATTCTTTTTATGATGATTTAATTATAAATATTTTAATTAATTAGTGCTAATCTTCTTTTTAGGGACATTATATTTAATCAACTATCGAATTAATGATTAATTCTATTATTGTTGAGACGTGTATTGTATGAGTCATTATCTCCTTGAAGCATATTCTGCACATTCTGGTAGGATAATTTAAGTATTAATTAATTAACTAATGAATTAGCTTTCACTGTCCATTTTAGGAATAACTAATTAATTAGTGTTAAACATCCTTTGTAGGGACGATTTAATTAATTAATGACTAATTATTGACATGATGAGATACATATTGTATAATTCATTGCCGCTTGTCATGATGATTTAAAAGTACGTTCTCTACTTTGTGGTACTATTATTTAAGCATCCATTATGACCGCCTGTAGGATATCAAACAATAATTTCAGCCCTCCATAAATTAATTGCGCCCCTTGGTGAAACTTTGTTGAACTACGAAGTCATAGCCACCTGTCATGGCGGACTAGTAAGACGTCCCTATTGTGGCAGAGCATAGAACTAAAGAACAAACAAACAAAGAGTCTTACTAATTCGTTCAGTAGTTTCCAACTTTTTATTCCTGCGAGTAACCCACTTACCTTGATTTAAGCAACATCCTTACTGCAACATTCAGTATTTTTGTATATTTTATGTTCTTAATTATTATTCATTTGGTGAAACTCACAACGCCGCTAGCAGCTTGCCACAATATACAATTTGAAAATCATTATACTATTTATTAAGAGCAACATTTGCTAAGTCTTTTTTTTATTTTTTAAAGAATAAAGTGGAAATTTAGAACCAAAACCTATGGATTTTTTTTAAAATAACTAAAATAACATACCTCATCCTTTATAATTACAGAAAATATAAGACTTGGATGGTTTCAATTATAAATTTTATAAATAACATTAAACAATCAGTATTTATCAATATAATAATTATTACTTTTGCAGTTAGAGAGTAGCCGAACAAGTTACTTTGCCATTTAAAGGTATAAACGTTTTTGAAGTAATTTAAAATTGAATTGTTTTGTTAAATTAAAACAATATATTTTGCTAAATTATCAAGTTACTGTATATCATTACGAGCTAAAACTGCCTTTGATTATGTTGCATGCTAAATCGTATATGTTTCATGTAGAATTAGACTTAGAAAATAAAAGCCTTTGTATCTAGTCATTAAATGACTATGTACGGTGAACCAATCTGAAAATTATATTTCAATAAAATATATAAGTAAAGAAAAATGTGGTAAACTGGAAGAATATTTTTGATTATTATTTTTGCCTCTCTGTTTTCTCTTTGTGCTGTTAATTATCATAATTAATAACATTAATTTTTCATTATCTGAAAATCCTATCTTTCTCCGTTTTTTTTAAATAGAATTAATGGTAGATAGTTGTTCTTATGTTTTCTTTAGGTTATTTTATACTGCTATGTTTCAAGACGAAAGCGAGATTAGAGTATCAGATATATCGCTAACTTTCAATACGACACAAAAATTAGAAGTACTAGTATTACAAGACAGAGCGACATTAGAAGTAGTAGTGTCACATTACAAATACGTTTATTTTTCAAGACAAGAACGAGATTAGACGTGCTAGTATTAGATTGCAAATACTGCTAACAGCTACCTAGACAAAATTAAACTTAGAAGTTACATAACTTGAGATGAGTCTGAAATTGAAAGCAGCAAGAGAAAAGTTTTATTTATTGTTTTGTTTTGAATTTCATATATTGGATGTGTCACCTTTAGAAATGTTAAACAAACCATTCATTTCTTTTTATTCTTGTCGTAATTTTTTGTTATTAGTAGTTTTCTTACATAGTTGTTCATCTCACATTTTAATTTCAGCAAGACACTTCGATCTTGTGGAAGCAGAAGCAATGCTGCGACTGGTGAGTAACTGTTGATAAGTTGCTCTATACTTCCGATCTATTCCATATGGTAAATTTTACGACCTGTTATAAACGAAAGACTGCTGCATGTGGTAACGTGTTTTACCGGTGGTAAACAAAGAACTGCTGTGAGTGGTAATGTGTGATACCGGTTGAAAACGAAACACTGCTGCTAGTGGTAATGTGTGATACCGGTTGAAAACGAAACACTGTTGTTAATGGTAATGTGTGATACCGGTTGTAAACGAAACACTGCTGCTAGTGGTAATGTGTGATACCGGTTGTAAACGAAACACTGTTGTTAATGGTAATGTGTGATACCGGTTGTAAACGAAACACTGTAATGTGTGATACCGGTTGTAAACGAAACACTGCTGCTAGTGGTAATGTGTGGTAATGTGTGTGTGATACCGGTTGTAAACGAAACACTGCTGCTAGTGGTAATGTGTGATACCGGTTGTAAACGAAACACTGCTGCTAGTGGTAATGTGTGACCGGTTGTAAACGAAACACCGATACCGGTTGTAAACGAAACACTGCTGCTAGTGGTATGTGTGATACCGGTTGTGATACCGTAATGTTGTACCGATTGTAAACGAAACACTGCTGCTAGTGGTAATGTGTGATACCGATTGTAAACGAAACACTGCTGCTAGTGGTAATGTGTGATACCGGTTGTAAACGAAACACTGCTGCTAGTGGTAATGTGTGATACCGGTTGTAAACGAAACACTGCTGCTAGTGGTAATGTGTGATACCGGTTGTAAACGAAACACTGCTGCTAGTGGTAATGTGTGATACCGGTTGTAAACGAAACACTGCTGCTAGTGGTAATGTGTGATACCGGTTGTAAACGAAACACTGCTGCTAGTGGTAATGTGTGATACCGGTTGTAAACGAAACACTACTCCTCTATAGAGGCAAGAATTAGTTATTACAATAGTGTAATAATGTATACCATACTATTATTATGGTTTATTATGTATACCATACTAACATGAATATGGTACTTTAGAGTTACAAGTGTCCCTTCTGTGTTCAGTGTAATATATGACATATATCTTTTCTAACACATCGTCTTTCTTGCAGTTGTCAGATAACTATACTAACTTTCACTGTCAGTTATAATACGTTATTGGTTTATACAACTTAGATTCATAGTTATTGAATAATTGTTGTAACACTGTTTTATATAGCTTAAAACCAAAATTATCAAATATCTGTAGTAACACTTACTATCGGATGTAACACATTGCGTTTCGTACAATTATCAAGTGCTTGTTTGTTGTAATACGTTATTGGTTCATAGAGCTTTAAATCAAAGTTATCAGATACACGTACTAACACTTACTGCCCGAATAGATTATGAATGTATTTAGATCAGTTTGAAACCAAACTTTTTAAGTGGTTGTAGCAACATTTGATGTTTAAAAACTTTTTAAATGCTAAAACTGACTTATCGTTGAGTGCGCTAATACTTTTTTTGTAGGAATAGAAAGGACTCACCTATTAAACTAATACAAAAATTCATTTGAATTTATTTTTCTACCCGTCATTAGAAGCTAGATATGAAGAGTTATTTAGTTGATCTAATGATCGCATAGCAGACTAAACTATCTCGACTTTACTTGGAGAATAAATCACAAATTTCTGGCTTCCTTACAAGGAAAACAAACAGAACAAGAATTTCCAATAGTAAAACGTTATCGTATTGTAAAATAGTAATAAAAGTAGTATTTTGAGGTTAATTAAAGAAAGGTATAATGACGAAGGCTAAGATTCTATTTAAACACCAAGCTTTCGATAACAAGGGGGGGGGGGTGAGAGCCAGTAATATAAGGATTTTAGTCTCCATGTAAAGTCTAGACAGCTTATTTTGCTATGTTATTATTAAAGTTATATGTTCACTTCCATCCCTATCTTGATTGGTTCTTTTCTCCAAGTTCAGTGACAATCCCTACACAGCTTTTTCCAGCGATAAAGATTTTCCTTATATTTTACATTCTGATAAGACATAGTGTCCAGTATGTTTCGCAACAGAAAAGTTCAATTAATTGTAAAAGCGCGTTGTTATTAAAGAAGTTTTATAAATAATTATTGATGGAATTGAAATATAAACAATATAACCCAAAATTTTCGAAAGGTTGAACTTTTATGCTTTAGGGTCAAAGCGGGAGTGGTGGTGTAATCGAACGAGTGATATATAGAGAGGGAGTTTAGTGACATCATGAAGGTAATCCGGTTTTCCAGAAAATGTTTATTTCTCTATGTACTGTTCTAAATGTCTCATTTCCAGTACAATGTAGCCGATGACGAGAGTTTATGTGAAAAGGTATTAGGGATATTTTAGTTTAGAAATGGTTAAATATATGTATATTTAAAAGTATGCCTAGGTGTTTAAGTAAAATAAATGTAACACCTGGACATTGATTGAAAAAGATATATTATACTAATCAATTTATAAAAACAGGTATGAAAAATTAACTTAAGATATATCACTCGTTCGATTACACCACCACTCTCAGTTTGCCCCTGAAGAAGAAAGGTCCATCTTTCGAAAGCGTTCGGGTTATAGGGTTTTTATTTCAATTTTATCAAAACTTCTTGAACCTACGTATTTTTCTAACAACATAAATATAAATAATTATTGTTTTAAATCACTGTTTGAGCACATAATGGAAAGTTGTATTTTTTCACATCACCAAATAAAACCTGTTTTTCTAAAATTATTTTCAGAGTATTTTTTGGAGAAAACAAATGGATGTCGAATTTTTAAGAGAAGATTATGAGCCGCCTGACGTATGAATTAATTATTTTCTTACGTTTGCTATTTACAACTTTTCTAATATTACACAAATATATGCTAAATGGATTAATTTAAAAAGGTTTAACTGTAAAAAAATAAGTTTAATGATCAATTAAATATTACTTGCAAAAATAGTTAATCTTTGATTGATTGGTTTGTTTTTAATTTTAAGTAAAGTTCCACGAGGGTGGACTAAAGACGATACAGACAATCGACACCAACTACTACCAACTCTTGGGCTACTCTTAATACATATAGTCCATTGTGTAGATTTGTATTTAATTCCGATGGGCCTGGCATGGCCTAGCGCGTTAAGGCGTGCGTTTCGTAATCTGAGGGTCGCGGGTTCGCTCCCGAGTCGCGCCAAACATGCTCGCCCTCACAGCCGTGGGGGCGTTATAATGTGACGGTCAATCCCACTTTTCGTTGGTAAAAGAGTAGCCCAAGAGTTGGCGGTGGCTGGTGATGACTAGCTGCCTTCCCTCTAGTCTTACACTGCTAAATTAGGGACGGCTAGCACAGATAGCCCTCGAGTAGCTTTGTGCAAAATTCCAAAACAAACAAACATTTAATTCCGAACAATCAATAAATCTTTATAAGTTAAAAAAAAATCGAATTTTGAATTAGTTCCATTGTGACAAAACCAAATATAAAATTATTAAGGCTAAGTGATTCAATATCTTAGGGGTGTTATTTAGTAACCTTTTTTAGATATTTTATAAACGTAAATCATTGTTTATAATGTCAAAATCAAAAGCTTCAAGAGCATGATTAAATTTCAAACGTCTTCTTTCCAAAAGTGGTTTAAAATATTGAAAAAACGCTTATAACACTAGAGCTTTGTCTTTCACAAAACCTTTAGCCTTAACAAAGAAACTATGTTGTCTTTATAAAACTAAGTAACTGAATTCTCGCGTACAACGCGCAAATAATAGACGTTCTAACAAAACACTTTACTTGTATTCTCTTTTAAAAAACAACACGAAATCTAAATTGGATATAGCATTACTATATAATGATAAAACTAAAAGCGTTTTCTTGTTGGTTTAGGTTATAAAGAGGTATTTTCCTGGAGGGTTAGTAGGGCATGATAAAGAAGGTTGCCCTTTGTGGATCGTTCCATTTGGTTGCATGGATATAAAGGGTAAGTTACCATTTAGTTAAGACTCTGGAACAGAAAGTGACGAGGATGAAAATCTATGAGTGTAATAACGTGAGACAGGACTGTTAGAATGGGCTGTAAATAAGATTTTATGTGTAAATACAAAAGACAGAAAAATGAATAAGTGTTGTATAGCAATAAAAAAGCAGTTCGTTTGTGGATGAAAAATAATCAAAATTTAAATGATAATGCTAATATTTAAAGATAAAAACAAAAATTAGGAATAAATACTACCGCTAGATCTCACGCATGACTATAAATATCTTTTTACTCATTTTTACTATGACTATAAATATCTTTTTACTCATTTTTAGTTACTCATGAAGAATCATATCTGTAAGATGAACAAGTTTAATTACGTGTTAACTGATAGGTCATAAACATCATTGTAAAATTGTTTTCTGTCCTGTTTCTATGAGACGAAATAGTTAAAGACAAAAAGATTAGATATTTAATTAAAGGTAGATAGGTTTAAAATTGGAAAGTTGGTCCACTTTACGTATTTAGGGCATGACCCTGGACCCATACTCTGATTGTGAGAGGAAAAGGGTGGAAATTATAACGTTTTATTTCTACACAAAAGAACCATAGAGCGCGTTACTAAGCCGCCATGATACTTTAGGCGGAATTTGTCATGCTGTTTGAGAGCAAGTTGCTAGAAGATATCACGTGACATCATAATTCAAGTGTTCTCAAAAGAAAGCCTGTTGCTTGAAGTCATAGCTCAACGAAGTGGTACCAGTGGGCACAGCTGTCTTAAAAAGGGGTGATAAGGTGGTTCGATACCAGAGGGTCTGTTTCTGTAGGCAGACAGTGTTACCAATATTTTATCGGCGGACAGTGTTATTAAGGTTATATAGGAGTATGGTGTTACTCAAATCCTATAGATGAATGGTCTTACTAGTCACATTGTTTGTGTGTTTTACCAAAGCAAATGGCGCTAATAAGGTTATTTAGGTGGATGGTATCACTAACGTTCTAGAGCCTGATTGTGTTTTAATAAGCAGACTGTCTAACTATACTTCCATTAAACAGCATACAGACTTCAACTTGTCTTAGCTTATCTTTATATATTTTATTTATATTTTTAATTGCATTACGCGTGTTTTACAAATGCAGATGTTTTTGCTAAGTGGATTGTATTATTAACTGAGGTAGGCCCAGTATGGCTAGGTGGTTAGGGCGTTCGACTCTCTGTCGTACCAAAACATGCTCGCCCTTTCAGCCGTGGGGGAGTTATAATGTGACAGTCAATATCATTATTTGTTGGTAAGAGAATAGTCCAAGAGTTGGCGGTGGGTGGTGATGATTAGCTGCCTTCCCTCTAGCCTTACACTGCTAAATCAGGAACGGTTAGCGCAGATAACCCTCGTGTAGATTTACGTGAGATTCAAAAACTAACTAACTGGTGGGAAGTTTTGTTACTAAGGTTAGTACTGTTATGGCAGATGGTATTTGTATAAACAAATAGTTCAAACATAAAGTGTTTCAAGTTGAGATTACATTATTAATGTCTAGAGTTAATTATGCCATTAAAATGTAAACCTGTTATTTCAATTTTTATTGGTTTAACATAATAATTAAAAAAGTCATTGACGAAACATTTGTACTCCATTCGCACAGTGGACTCATACTGCTAGAAACTATGTTTCGATACCCGTGGTGGGCAGAGTATAGACAGACCATTGTTTAGCTTTGTGTTTAATTTCAAACAAACAAACAGACAAAATTTGATTTTGGTTTAAAGTTAACCTATAAATTTAATTTTATTACAAAGACAGATTGTGTTTTTTATAGGCAGATAAGTGTTATTTTACTTTCGTAGAATTGCATACACATTTTAGTTTGTCTCAACTTATGTTTATAATTTTCATTTATATATTTAATTGTATTACATGTGCTTCATTCCCCTCGGTGGGCTGAGAAGATAGCCCTTTGTGTCTTTGCTATACGAAAAACACACACACACACATGTGCTTCACAATGCAGGTAATGTTACTAACACATTTAATGTATTGGTGAAATGTTTCATCACATCCAATATTTTGTTTTTATGAATATTTAATGAGATAATTAGTATAGTTAGCCCCAGTAGCACAGCAGTAAGTCGATACCCATTGTGGACAAAGCACGGATAGCCCGTTGTGTAGCTCTGTGTTTAAGTACAAACATACAAAGAAGTGTATACTATGATCGATTGTTTTTAATAATTTAGTTCACATTTAACGCAATGTACTATAGTTTTTGCTTTTATATTTAATTTATACAACATACGTTTTACAATTATCATCCTGAAAATAATGCATACTCAACAATATTTTCACAACTATTTGTCTAAGGTCTGTTTCTTGCTTGTTTGAAATTTTTTCCATAAACCCTTGTGGTTTTAGATTGCAACTTATAAATGAACTTTCTTTATGTGTAAATTGAAACACACTAATACTGTCCAAGAAGTTCAACTCATGTAGTGTTGACAAACTTTGACTGTTAGGAAATACAAGCATAAGGAAACGTTTATTAACAAAATTTTAAGATCCACTGATATAGTATTTACCTACACTTTTTAACTTACAAGTACTGAATTAACTTTCAACAACTATTGTATATGGTATATTTTGTTGCTATTGCTATTTCATTTATATTCTAGCTTATACTTTTCATTTGTGTAGCATTATGTACAAAACAAACAATAAATTTTCACGAGACATTTTATTACATTGTACTAAAGACATGTCACCATATAACATAATATAAAGAAACGAACAAACTCTTATATAGTATTGGCTTGTGTTGCAAAGTGTGCACAGTCCAGAAGTTGTTATATTTCTCTTTGTTGTAAATTCACAGAAAAGTGTGAATCAATAAAAATATCAGTTTTATTGTTATTTGTTCATACATTCCTTTAACTCAAGAAAGTCATGATACATTTAGTATAGATTGAACATATTTTTTGACTGTGTACTCTGACAGTCTTTCTTACTAACTTGGGAAAGCCAGCAAGCCCCTCTAATCCATTTTGAATGAAAAAGAGTGACATCCATCCTAACGATTTCTCAGACAATGTTGAGTCCGATTGTGATGGCAACTGTATAATGTATAACAGAGTTATCCATACACGGTTGTTTTCCGATAACCTGTTTTTTCATGGATAAGGGTATCTACAATAAATATAATTAATTTTAGAGTTCACTGTCCCCACCCACCATGAAGCCCTACGAGGGGACACACTGCAATGCCAAACAACTCTGCAGCAGCTCCAGAGTTTCGTGAGCACTATACTTAAACACCAGCATCCGACACAACGTCAACTACACTTGTTGAGAACATCCAACACTGGTACTTAGTTGACAGTTGAACTAGCTGATTGACCCTGGAAGTCACCCCAAGGCCACCCGCCTACAGGAATTCAAAACCAAAGTGGTTTTTAGGGTTAGACACCTCAACTACCAGGATTCTCTCCTTCCCTTCAGACGCCTCTTCAACAGTTTTTTTAGGGCCCGGCATGGCCAAGCGTGTTAAGGCGTGCGACTCGTAATCTGAGGGTTGCGGGTTCGCATCCCCGTTACGCCAAATATGCTCGCCCTTTCAGCCGTGGGAGCGTTCTAATGTGACGGTAAATCCCGCTATTCGTTGGTAAAAGAGTAGCCCAAGAGTTGGCGGTGGGTGGTGATGAATAGCTGCCTTCCCTCTAATCTTACACTGCAAAATTAGGGACGGCTAGTGCAGATAGTCCTCGAGTAGCTTTGTGGGAAATTCAAAAAACAAACAAACCTTCCCTTCATGGGTCGCCACGCATGGCAGACACGTGGGTGGATGTTCAGATCCCAGAAGAAGTAAATTAAAGGTACAGAACCTCCTCTTGGCGGTCAACTCACCACGTACAGGAATTCACACCAAGGGGATTAAAAATTAAAGAATAAACAAGTTCGAATTTTACTCACTGTTAAGTTTAGTAGCATACAAAACAAAATCCGTACTTCATTATTAAATTTGTATACAACTTAATTTTTAAATGCGAAATATATTTTTAACAATAAATAGTAAATGTGTATTCATAAAATGAGAAATAATCGTTGTTTCATGTTGATTATAACTTTTATATTAAAAAACAATAAAACATAAATATTTTGTCAAAATATTTTACCAATATTGTTCTTTAAAGTTACAAAAGTAGAACTTATGCACATTATTTGTGACCAATCATGGATAGAAACGTCTTTTTGTAACGCACCCCAATGGCACAGCGGCATGTCTGCGTACTCACACTGCTAAAAATCATGTTTCGATACCCGTGATAGGCAGAGCACAGATAGCCTCTTGTTGAGCTTTGTGCTTAATTCAAAAACAAACAACTCTTTTTTTTTAACTTCAAGTTCTGTTAATAAATGCTGCACTATGTTCAATATTTGACAAGTCTGTGATTTTTACCTACACCTATTGATGATGGCATATTTGGCCAGGGTTCTCCAAACTACGGCCAGCGACTTCGGTTTATCCGGCTCGCCAATAGTTTATTAAAGTATGAATATAATATTTTAATATTATAAAAACAAAAAATAAAACGTAATTGAGTAAAAGTCAGTCTAGTTGCGATACGGCTCGCCAAATAGTTCATTAAAGTAATAAAATGATATATTATCATTCTCATTTTAATGATATAAAAATAAAAGGATATTGAGCAAAACTCAATCTAGTTACGATACACGTTTCTATTTGCTGGAAAATACTCACATTACTTAATATTACGTTATCTCACTTATCCATCCCAGTGCCCTGAAGCAGCGTGTTTCTTCCTACTCTTGCCCCATGTATCTCAGTGTGTGTCAGTGAATGCTGCTGTTTACTTTTTGTTCGAGTTCATAGCTATTTCTAGTTATTATGTTAGTAGAAAGAAAAGTTAACTCTGAATGTTGTGTTTTTAAAGAACAATGGACTGTGGACTACTTCGTTACTGAATCACGTAACAAAGCCTTGTGCTTAATATGCAACAAGACTATCGCAGTGCTAAAAATATACATCATTCACAGACATTACCAAACCAAGCACTCGTCAAACTATTCACGGGAAAGTAACGTTCAGACAAATTCGAAACCTTGAAGCGTAATTTATTGTCACAACAGTTTGTATTTAAGAGGATGAAAGCCGAGAATGAAGCTGCAACAAGAGCAAATTTCTGAGTTGCAGACCCGTTAGCCAAGCGAGGAAAAACCATTTACCAATGGTGAGCTAATTAAATTATGTATGATTGAAGCAGCCGAAGAAATGTGTCCTGAAAAAAGTATATTTATTTAAGACTATCAGTCTTTCGGCGAATACAGTTGCTCGAAGATGCGAAGTCATTGGAAAAAATATTGTCTCAGAAGAAAGACAAGGCCAAAGAGTTCAAGTGTTTTTCCATCACGCTTGACAAGTCAACAGATGTGTCTGACACTTCACATTTGCTGTTATTTATTCTCGGTGTCAATATTAATTTTGAAGTGACTGAAGAATTAATCTATGTGCGCAGTACGTACGGAACAATCACAGATGAGGACATTTCCAAAGAGGTCGAATATCACTAACGCACTACAACCTGAAATGGAAACGGCTGAAGTGCGTTACAACAGCTCGTGGGAAAAATGTTTGTGATGCAGAAAACGGGGCAAATTTATAAAGCTATTTAAAATGCAGGCTGTTCCAAATCTATGGTTATTCACTGTATTATTCATCAGTAGGATCTGTGTGCAAAATATCTGGATTTATCATATGTCATGGAACATGAAGTTTCAACAGTGAATTTCGCGGTCATGAATTTTTGGCGGAAATCGAAGCAACATACCCCGACTTGCCTAATTGAGTTCTATAAATGCCTTCCAAGTGTTCAATATGTTCATTTCAAAAACTTTGCTCGTGGATTCATTTCAGTTTTTGGCACTACCTATTTCTGTGAAAAGATATTTTCAAAGATGAAGTACGTGAAACTAGTTACAATCAGCCTTATCTGATGAGAATTTGCAATAACTTTTAATGATAGGGAGCACTAGGCTTTAACCTCAATTAAGTGTAATTTTGTCAAGAAAGCACCAGTTTCATGTTTCTCTGTAATGCTAAAAAAGACGATTGTGCATCTTAAATATTTTCAGTATGTGCTCTTATGAGAAATTATTTAGTGATTATGTATTTTGATCATGTATGTATCCCTTAATTTTACCACGATTTCTCCAGCCCACGATGCCTAAAAAGATATACTCCCCAGCCTTTATTCACAAAGATTTGGAGACCTGTGTATTTGACTATGGTGAAAACACGTCAATGTTAATCGATAGCTAAGGGGAGAGTATCAAACTAATGTTTCAGCACGATGGAGAATAGTCTAAGTATTAGGTTGTCCAGAAATAAATGTAGGAATTCTCATGATGACAATTAAAAGCTGAATATTGAGTAATTTGTCGTTGATTGGTTGGTTTAATCCAACGTTTGTCACTGGCAAGATGTCTTAATTGTCTGCTGTTTCAACTCTACTCACAGTAAGTTTTGCACCCCCCAAGGCAGCATGGACAAGACTTCAAACTTTGACGAAAAGCTACCGAGACTACACGGAACATCAACCAGGCATTTGGCCATAAATCTGTTACTGAACATACAGTTGGGCGTTGGTTTCAAAGGTTTCGACATGGAGATGAAAATCTTGAAGACCACGAAGGTTGGGGAAGGAAGCTATCCTTAGATGAAAACACATTAAGGGAAGAAATTGACATAGACCCTCGCACAACAGTACGTGAGCTTGCAGAAAAGCTAGGCACAAGCAAATCAAGCATTGTCAACTACGTGAGTGTGACTGGAAAGACAAAAAGTTGGATAAGTGGGTTCTGCATGAACTGACTGAAGATCAACAAAATAGACGTTATAAGACCTGTCAAGGATGATGATCCGAAAATTGAACGAATTTAGAAGCGAAGTTTTGCCTCATCCACCTTATTTCCCAGACCTTTCCCCCTACATATTTTTATTTTTTGAAGCACTTTAACAATAGTTTTTTGAGCAATAAACGCTTTAAAAATCAGGCAACTGCAGAAGAAGCTTTCAGGGAGTTCATTGACCATAGAAACTCTAATTTCTACAGCAGGGCATAAACGGCATCGTTACATGTTGGCAAAAGTGTGTTGAAGCAAATGGTGCTTGCTTTGATTAAAGCATGTTTTACAACTCTGGTTTATACTTTGCCAAACTTCACAGTTCAAAAACGACTAATAGTTACGGATTTCAAGTGCATAATGTATTTTGCAGAAATTTTAAACGAAATGAAAACTTTCTATGTTAATATCAGCTCAAAATAATTTTGAAGTGGAACGTCCCTTATGTTTTCGTTTCTGGAGATTTATTCTATTTGATTAATAACATGCTATAATAAGTACATACCAGATGGTATATATATATATATTACATTGGGCTTAGATCAGTATTTTATAAACTAAGATGTTTACGTAAATAATACCTTGTGAAGTTTTGTTGGTACGTGTTTCAGTATGCGTGAGTTTGCTTACACAGCATATTGGAGTACAATAAATATAAATGGAGACTTGTATTAATTGTTCAAACACACTTTAAGAAATTGATATTCATGAGATTTAATTTATCATAAAAGAATAATTATCTGGCACTTGTTCGTTAGTCTAAACAGACTAGAATTAAATTGTCAGTGAATTATCAATGTTTAGAATTTTGACCATTTGCTGTACGTTGGGCACAGTTTAATCATTTTGAATAGTCAGTGTAAAATATTTTGCATAATAAATGAAAATGAAGAAGTAGAAATAGTTTAAATGTTTAGTTGCACTGAATTCTTTATTTGTTTATTTATGTAGTGATAACATTGTAGTACGATGTCTTGTGGTAAATTCAATGTTTCTTTTCACACAATGTTACAAGAATGGAAAATACAAACTCTAACTAAAATAGTAATGGCAACACAAAATATTGAAAATCTGTATGAAAGTAAGTCCAGTATTTTATAAGTTAAGATGTTTATAGTATAGTAATGTATAATGTATCTTAAAATTTTATTAATAACAGTATCAATATGCTTGTCAAGTCTGTGATTGTACATTGTTATATTCTGTAATGATATACAGTATATCTTGGATTTATAAATGTAAAACAGCAATCACTTGATTTATAATTAAATATTCTTTAAATATTATGACTGCCAGCCAACTCTTTTTCGATTACAAACTATGAATTCTTGTGAGAAAAAATTAATGCTTTAATAAACTATAAAGATAAATGTCGCAGTGTAATATAATTTCTGATTTGTATGTAAATATCTAATATATACATCTGAATCATTATAAAGTAGCGTAACTTTGATCTGGAACTTGTAATTACAAACTACAACAAATATTTACCAAAAATGTCTATGTCTGTGTTTGAAGATTTTCTACTTCCAAATGTTTACTTTTAATGCTTTTGACCTTTTTATTATCTTTTTAGACAGTATTGGTATGAGTTAGAAATATGTGCAAGACGAGTATTTTGAAATTTTTTTGATTTACGCACAAAGAAAGTTCGTTTATAAGTTGTATTCTAAAACCACCAAGTTTTATGTATAAATCTCCAAACTAGCAAGAAATAAGCTCTAGACAAAGATGTGTAAAATATGTACCGAAAGGTAAAAATAGGAATAGTTAAACATAATTATTTATATAGATACTTTAAAGTTAAGCGAAACAAATCAACTGATAAAGGCAGACATGAAATTATTGTACATTATTTAGAAATTTAAATATGCGTCCTTTTCAGGATGATAATTGTGGAAACGTATGTTATGAAAATTAAGTATACAAGCAAAACTATATTACATTGTGTTGAATGTATAATAACTCGTTAAAAACACAATCGGCTATATTTCCACTTCATTTCGTGTTTATATAAACAAAATATTAAATGTGATAAATATTTATCAGCAGAACATTAAATGTGTTAGTAACAATAAAACAGTTAAATTTTTAAATTAAAACTGTGAGCATAAGCCGAGACGGTTGAAATCTGTATGCAATTAATATATGGAAGTATAATAAAACCTATAGAAATACCATCTGCCTTTGTAATACAAATAAATCTGATTTAAAATTACAATAAAATCGACTATTTTATCATTAATAACATAACTGTTATGTGCCCCACTTAGTTACTTTAGAGAAAATTAATTTTTTTTTAAATTCTTTTAATTCAAAATATGGAGCTACTAAATAACAGATTTATATTTTAGGACGTATAAATAAATCTACTCATTGCTAATATAATCACAAGTTGAGACACCCTGTGATGACATCATCATTCTATTGAACCAACTATTTATATATAAATATCATACACCCTATAAACACTAGTATAGTAATGCAATTGGCTGTATTCTGTTAGACAATTCATTTAATAACAACGTCTGTCTTTGTGAAACACATGAAATACAGTTAAGTATATAAATGAAAACTAAACGTAAGTTAAGACAAGTTGAAATCTGTATGCAATCCTACTGAAGTATAGTAACACTTTCCGCCCATGGAAACTCCAATTGTATATAGAACTTTGGTAAAACCGTCCGCCTATATAAACACTATCCTTATTAACACCATCTGCCTATAGGAACACCACCTGCCTTTGTAAAATGCACACAATATGCTTATTAAAACTATTCATCTATAGAACCTTAGCGACACTATCTCCCGCAGTAACAGACTCTCTGATATTGAACTATGATATCACTCCTCCCTAAGACAGCCGCGCCCTCCGGTACTACGTATTTCATCGAACTAAGTCTAATAACACACACAATGTTTAATAACGCTTGAACTATAATATATTATGTGATATCTTCAAGCAATTCACTCTTTGGCAGCCGACAACTTCAATCATCAAATATAATGGCAGCATGAAATCTGCCTGTCAAGTGTCGTGACGGTCTAGCAACGTTCCCTTAACAAGCTGATATCTGATTCCACTTCGTGGAACGATTATATCACAATTTCTATCTCCATCCCTTCCCCAGTCAGCCAATCAGCGTGTGCGTCGAGGGTTACATCTCCATTACGCAACATGAAAGCAAGTGATTGGCAGAATTGTGTCATTTTACGTCCCCATTACATTGTATGCAGTCAGCCAGTTGGCAACCATCTCTGAAATTATTACTGTCATAGAGTACATCAGTGGAAACATTACTACAGTCAAATATATCGTGCTCTTTAAATTTATTTTAATTCAGTTAATTATCTGTTTACAAGTACCCAAGTTAGTTAATAAACAACCTAAGAATATGGAATTACTAAAATGATTATTTTCTGTATATTTAATAGGGCTTTTCCATTCAGTGAAAAAGTCAGAATTTATCAAACATTTTGTTCATCTGTTAGAGAAAAGCGAAGTTGATATGAAGAATCAGAGTGAAAAAGTATGTATTCTCTAAATAAGGTATAATATCAATACATTATTGTGACAATACATGTATTTTAAATACAGCTAAACTGATTTAAGAATCTAAATATCTATCTATTCATATATGGATGCATACATAACTACTTCTGTTATAAATAAAACTATAATACATTATTGTATCAAACTATATATATATATATAAGTACAGGATCTCCACGGTGGCACAAAAGTATGTCTGCGGACTTACAATACTAGAAACCAGGTTTCGATACCAGTGGTGACCAGAGTACAGATAACCCATTGTGTAACTTTATGCTTAATTAAAAACAAATAATACCGTGCAAACGCGTTACGACAAAGTGAAAAATTAGATTTCAGGCTACTTAAAAAAAAAAAAGGAATGTAGCTCCCAGGTGAAACATCTTCATAGTAGTGCAGCTTGAACTAGTAGAAGTGCTTGAGTTCAGCAAAAAAGTTAATATTCTGTGCGTCCCTCTTTTACTTAAACAACTGCAGGAAGTCTTTCAGGCATTGTTGCAACGCATTTAATCAAAATATCCTTTGGTATTTTATTCTATATGTGTTTAATACATTGAGATAAAATTTATTTGGAAGAAACTTTTGATTTATCAAGTTTTTGATTTGTCAAATTCAAGATTTGCTCAATTGAGATGAGATCGGGGGCTCTGTGGGGAATGACTCCAGCAGCTTCTTTCTGATTCTTGATGACGAGAAACCCACTTGGAATAAAATACCCATACCAGCCGTTCTGAGATATAGCTTCTTTCTTAGCTAAGTAATGTATGCTGAGGTTGGATGAGTATTTGGGTCATTATCTTCTTGGCAGTATAGTTATTTACCAATAATACGCAAACTACTTGGTATACCATGACGTATCAATATCTCATGGTTACTTACACTGAGCCATTATTCTGTTTTAGAAGTATCTCCTGTTGCATCGGCAGAAAATAAATCCATAAGTCACTGCCTCCTCCAGTTTTCATGCTACATGCTATACATTAAGGTAAATGTCTTCCATATTTTTTTCATCGAAAGTACAACTTTTTTTTGAACCAAATATTTCAAACTTGGGCTCCTTTGTCCATAATATTTTTTCCAATCATCAACAGTCTAGTTTTGTACTTCTGAGCAAATTTCAGTCTCTTGACAATATTTGGAGATCGAAGTAAGGTTTCTAAACTGCCACACGACCACTATTTTATTCTCGTTGAGTCGTCTTGATACTATATATCTGGACACTTTTCTGTTATGGTCGTTTATCTCTTTCTTAAGATCAGTGACAATCTTCCGCTTGTCCTGAATACTGCATAAACGAAGACACTTAACTAACATCAGTATCATTGAAATTAGGTGTTCTGCCTCTTTTCCTATTTTAAAATTTACTTGTCTTGGTCTCACGATTTAGGACGTACTTGACAGTGTTTGGGAAGCGTTTCAAACATACAGTAATTGGTCGGAAAATCTAATCAGTATCGCATAAAGCTTTTATGCGAAGTCTCGGCTCTACCGACAGTTCTCTACACTTTTTGGGTGGCCGTGGCATGATAATATATATGGTGTTAAACACTGTTTTATCAAAGTTTACTTATGAAGTGCTATTAAATTCATTTATTCTAATATATACCGGCACCATATGCTAGCTTATTTCAATATAGTTTAGACAATGCAAAGAGTACCGTGACAGTTATTTCAGATGCTAAATTTGATCAGTGTATTCATTCAAGTAGAACCCTTATGACAAACCCTAACTACAAGTGTATGGGAATTCTAAAGAGTGATAAATATTCTTGTCTTGGCTCATTCAGTTGTCAAGTGGATCAGTGAAGTATTACCATAGTGCTGAAATTTACGTTCTGTAATGACATGGAAGAATTAGGCCTATAAAATGGATAGAACGATAAAATATTCTCCTGTTCAAACACTTTTGTGTTATCCTGTATAATTGTTATATCACCCTTAATGAAGACGTTTGTTAATAAATAGTGAGTATCCTAATGGGTTCTTATTTCTTTTCAAATCTGGCCAATCTGTGTCTGTTTTTCTATGAATATTTCTTTTTAAATCAGATTTTAAACCCTAATTTATATATGTATATTTTTCGTTACATCGACAACTCTACTTCATTATTAAGCTACATTTTGATCCAGGAATTATATACCCAATATAACTTAAATTATAAACAAAGCAATAACAGTGACATCCATAATAATTATTTAGATATAGACATTAATTTAACAGAAGGGAATACATAGCTGACTATTTTTGATACTAGAAGGGAATTTGATTTTCCCATCTTTGGTTTACATATCCTTAGTGGCATCGTTTCGTCGGTGTTGTTTAAAGGGATTATTATATCCCAATTAAAAATATTATTAACAGTTTGTAATAACAGCAATTTATTTATGCACAATATCAATTTATTAAAATATAAACTTAAAAATAATGATTATTAGGACTTTTTTACTTTTTTATAATAAATATAAAACTATATTAAGCTGTTATTCACGCAGAATATATAATAAGAAAACACAAATACGTAGAGGGCATTAGTTATTTAGTTTAAGTAGGTACTTGCCACTTCGGTTATGGGGTGTATTGGGTGGAAAGATCAAATTTTGTTGTCGGTGCTAGTTTGAGCCCACCACTATATGATTGAATGTTAAGGATCTTATTTTGGTTAACGTCAATTGAGAGAGCTGAAGTTGGGAGTTTTGTAGAAAGTATCTCAACCTTTCAAATGGATATTTTACTTTGTACAATTTTTATTAAATTAAGATCATTTCTAAGTATTAAAGAGTTACTCCCTTCCCACGTCCATACTAGTCCAGAATTTCCCGAGTAACATACCGAGTGTTAGAGACGCGCCCATTTGTACTATAGTTGATAACTCAAGGATATTACAATTCTTTATCACTATATTAATTAGAATATCTTTAACGTCATTATAGTTACATTTGTTTATTATCGTATGTATGACGCTAATATATACACAACTCACATTAACTTTGTGATGTATATTATTTATTTATTAATTTTTCTATCGATAATTTTAGCAAATGACGGAATTATCAACTGCGAATCATAGAATTATTTTACTGGGGGAATATTGTACAGATACAAACACTCCACATCTTGCTACAAATATCAAAAGACAATTGGAGTTGAGACATCGTGGGTTCAGGCACTCAACTTGTGACCCTTAACTAATTCTCTTTAGTTGCTCGCAAGTTTCTCATCAGCGTTTGGTTTTTGCCAAATGCATTATCCCTAAAGTATTTGGTTACTATGGCAACAGGCATTGACCTATTTGACTTAAGGACAACAGTAACGAATGATAGTGGAAAAGTGATTTTAAATTTCAATTATTTTGTGTTGTTTTTAGTTTATGTTAAATTCATTACTGTTTTATACTACTGACTGTAATTGCCTTTGAACAATTAATGTATTGCTTAGTATGATATTTATTGATTTTTATATGTATATGTATAGAAGTAGGGCTTTTCCCAATAAATCTATAGCACATTATTGTACAAAAACAAAATATACATATGTACATATGTGTGTCTTCTAACCAAAGTTTTATATATATATATATATAGACAGATAGATGTGTGTATATATATGTATAGCACGTCTTTTCCAAGTAAATCTGCAACACATCATTGTTACAATTTAAATGGCCTGGCATGGTCAAGCGCGTAAGGCGTGCGACTCGTAATCCGAGAGTCGCGGGTTCGCGCCCGCGTCGCGCTAAACATGCTCGCCCTCCCAGCCGTGGGGGTGTATAATGTTACGGTCAATCCCACTATTCGTTGGTAAAAGAGTAGCCCAAGAGTTGGCGGTTGGTGGTGATGACTAGTTGCCTTCCCTCTAGTCTTACACTGCTAAATTAGGGATGGCTAGTGTAGATAGCTCTCGTGTAGCTTTGTGCGAAATTCCAAAGCAAACCAAAAACAAACAATTTAAATGTATGTATAACGATGTATTTTAAATATAAAACTATAACATATCATTCTAGCAATATATACACACACACACATATGCATACATATACATATATATATTTCCAAATAAAATATATTAAGCTATAAAGAACGTATTTCTTTAGAAAGATTTATAATTCTGAATGATAGTGTATAAGCAATTTTAATACGTTAAAAACTGGTTCAATGTAATTAGTAGTGTTTTTATACCATCGGGAAGTATTGCATTTGGGTTTGGATACGTGTTCGTGCACATTTCTCGAAAAATAATTAACTGATTTACATTATTTCTTTTTACAGGAGATAGAGTGTCCCTATAGAATAGTTTTGGATCAAACCAGATTCTGGATCACTTTGAAACACTTTGTAATTGAGATAAAGGGCATTTTCTCACTTTGTTAAAAGTAAAAAATTGCTCGGATTACTATCGAATGTTATGCGCACGTTTAAATATTTGAAAAACTGACGAAATAAACTGATTGGCTCCACGTAATTAAAATATATAACTATATTAATCACAATTTAAGTGTAAAGTCTAATACAAGTTTACGAAACGCTTTGTCCAAGTAGTCACGTACACAAATCTACATATATAAAGTGCCCAAGAATTTTGGAAAAACTTTTGAAAAATCTCTCTAGAAAAACTGTTTAACATACCTACATGAGGTTTGTTGCACATTCATGAATAATCTTTAATCAAGGTCTTTTACAGCATGTCATGAAATATGAGACATTCTGAAAGTGAACTTCTGGGCAGTAATCACTCATAATAATATCAGTGGGCTGTTCTTTCTTGTTGAGAGTCTACGGTAAGTCTACGGATTTATAACGCTAAAATTAGTGGTTCGATTCCCCTTGGTGGGCTCAGCAGATAGCCCGATGTGGCTTTGCAATAAGAAAACACACACACACATGGTATAAAACAGTGGTTCTTAACCTGGGGGTCGTTTGAAGTTTCTCAGGGGGTCACGAAAGGTTTGGGAATTATTGGGGAAATCATGGAGCAGTTTGAAGTTTTTGTAGCAAGTGTCTATAACTGCCCACCAATGAGAAACACGCTGAAGTGTGGCAGTTGAACCGCGTCGAGATGCTTGTTACGCAACCACCTGTCTAATTTTGAGTCAAAATTTTTATATTACAACGTTTTGAATTGCCTAAATTTTTTTAACTATATAATATTAATACATCGAACTTAAAATTTAAATATAAAAGTTTCCATCGTATTTAGTATATTTTCTCATTATATCAACCCTCACACTGAGCGAATCAGTAGGTTTCGTATGATGTTCAGTAATTCCATGGATTTTGCATTTGTTTAGCACTTGCAGCATTTCTAAAGGTCGTTTATTTGTAACATTTTCAATAAATTAGGATCTTTATATAGTTTTGTTTTATTCTACCTTTACGCAAAGTTCACCATTACAAAAATTATTATAGGGGTCACAGTAATACTCTGGAGAATTTCAGGCGGTAAGACGATGAAAAAGGTTAAGAACCACTGGTATAGTGGCTAGAATGTTGGACTCCTATTCTGTGGTACGCGAGGTCAAGTCCCGTCACCGAACATGCTCGCGCTTTTCAGGTGTGGAGGCATTGCAATGTGTGATCAGTTCCACTTTCGTTGGTAAAAAGTATCATAAGAGTTAGCGGAGAGTAATGTGAACAAGCTGCCTACACTTTAGTATGTTATTACGGAATTAGCGCAGATATCTCTCGAATATCTTTCCGTTAAATTTATCAAAACAAACAGAGGCAACGTACCTTAACATGCTGCAGAATTTTGTCACTTTTGGAAACATTGCAACTTAACCTGTTATTATTGCAGGTCTGTGCCTCTACACGTTGCTACAAATGAGGGTGAACTATACTAAAGTATTCAAGAAGGCTTTACAAAGGTTATTCATGCAATGTTCTAAAACATTTGGTAGGTGATTGGATGAACATTTTGCATGTAATTCGTGCCGCATATGTTGAAATGGGGTTGTAAAAAATAAAGAAAACCAACAAAACATTACTTTTCTACGTGCAACAAACTGCGTGTCTCTTTCTTAAACTTTTGAACAATGTATACTGTTTTAGAAGTTTCCAGAAAGGACTTGGATAGATTTATACAAAATATTTAAAGTATGATTTACTTAAATAAAACAGAGGATAAAGGATAAAAAAATCACCAAACCAATCAGATAAGTTAATATAAAAACATTAAACTTAATAAAGATTATATGAAATATGCAGAGGTAAAACTGTGAAAACAAAACGTAATTAATACTCTCAGGGTAAGTAATATTTTGATGTAAATATGATACATGTTCTGTATAGTAGAAGAATGCCAGAAAGTTTCTCCATATTATTATTGATACTTTTAAATAAATGTGATGAAAACAAAGGTAATTTATTCGATGATTTAGATAGTGTATTTATGATGAAACAAAATTAATAACTGGTGACGAATGACATAAATAGATATCAAAACTTTACCCTACAGTACCAATGAAGAAGATCGCAGTGATGACGTTTCGAAAATCTTCTATCCCAAAAACTAGTGTGACATCGTCAAAGTAACCTTCTTTATTGTAACTATGTCTCACATATTTTGCTATTTGTGAAAGGCACTTGATACCAGGTTTTACTTTTTTCTTTCATAAATAAGTGTTTGGGTAACGCATATTACATAGATATTAAATTATTGTAAACTGTTTGATGACTGATAATGAGGCTTAGAATAACTTTTGTTTGTTTATTTTTCAGCTTGGAAAGGTAATTGAAACGCACAGCGTCATATTTGACATGGAAAAGTTTACTATGAAGCAACTAGCCTGGAAACCAGGTGAAATTTAGTTTTATAACATCATTATAAAAATATCATCAAATTGTAATGGAGAAAATGTAATTTATAAGTTGAAATAGCTTAGGTTAAATATGCGTGAAACTGAGATATTTCAATGCATATTTCAACTTAGGTTAAGTCCAATTGTTAAGATGGGGGGGGGAAGCAAACTCTAGATCTGTCAATTTTAGTTCAAGCTGTAAAAATAAAATTGAGATTAGGCCACTAAGATGATATCAGAAAACTAGTTTCTTTACATTATGTTGGTATTTCCAAACTTAACGATATCATTTGGGATAAAGAGTAAGGTAAGATACCGCATGTTTTGTATTATATTACTTGAGCATTGTTGAGTATAATAAATGCCCAGCCGCTTGTGTTTTTGCACACAGCGAAGGAGAAGGCTTGGGAGTTCGAGCTTTCCACTTACCCATAAACTTTCAAAATCTGTGCAGAATATAAAATTTACTACTGAAAGTCATAATTAGAAAGTTGAATACTTATCACTGATCTGAATACTTTAGTATCATAAGAAATACACTTATTTTTGTTATTCGCTTAGTAACCATTATAATATACACGAAAGACATTTATCAACTACAATATATCACTCTTAAAAAACTTCATTTTACACCTACTTATATAATCACTGTACTAAGGCCCATAGCATGTCTCTTGTTATAACGCTCTTTACTGAGAAATTATGCATTAAGCATCTTATTGAGCATTGTACAATGTCGCTTACATCAACAACTTTAGTGAGTACTGTTTATGTCGCTTATTCTAAGCACCAAACAATATTTTTCATAGTGAGGGTTATTTTAAGCATCTTGCAGTTTTATATCGCGTCACTTAAGTTAGACACTACGCTTGTGTCACGATCTTTATGGAGTTTTATGTGTCTTAGGTTATGCAACTTCTTTATAATGTCACTTAAGTCAAACTCGTCAACAGGACTCAGCATTAACCCAATTCCAAAAGGAAAAAAATGCAAATGTCAAACACTCTTCTGTCAAAGTTCAAAGCACAATAAATACTTAAATGAAAAAAGCCTAATTCCCTTGATTGTGTCGTTCGAAAATTTTTGCCATTCTAAATTTTTTAACTTTACTATTCTTCGTGTACACGCTCCAACTAAAAAGACACTAATAGTTTACATAAAACAGATGAAATCATTCGTTACACTCATGTTATAAGTAGACTTAACTAAATTTTATGTAACTTTTAATGCACATATTTTTGCAGTGCTGACCCTATATATGAAATGTAAGCGGAAGAGGAATGAACACTAGAGTAAACCTTTCGAAAGGTTGTGCAGTTGGTTTTAGATATTCGTGCAAAGCTACAAGGACTGTTTAGATTAGCTGTCAGTAATTTTGAGCTGGTAAACTAGAGGAAAGGCGTTAGTCACCTCCAACTCTTGGATCACACTGATCAAATAGTTGGTGTGACTCGATGTTTAGTTTTAACACACCAACGATCTACAAACTGAGGAATGCGACAAATCATAAGCCTTCATATGCGATGTCCGGCATACTAACTCAGCTCAAAACTGTGTACCGTTTGTTGCTTATAAGTTAATAACTAGTTAATTCTTAATAGATACATTAATTATTCCTTTAAGTATTACGTTTCATTATTCGTCCATTAATATCTCATTGGTTTATTTTATTTTTAGTAGGAAAAAGTGCATGTGCGCCACTTCTTCTTCTATTACGGCAGGTGTTTAGGTATAAGATTAATATTTCTTGCGAAACATTAATCCCGTGGGGTGCTCGAAGACTAAACAGCGCCACAAGTATATATTATTGAAGATAAAAGTTAAAACATAGTGCATGTGAATGGTGGAAATATCATTCGTTAAGGAAATAACTGTTCATGTAATTTTTTTTTTAGTTGTAAGATACAACATCTAGTTATGTGTACATGATTCAGCTGAACGTTTATATTCACAATAACTGTTTTTCTTGATTATTTTTGCATTCATAAAATTATCCAACTTACAAGCTTGTGGAAAGTTCACGTCATAACAATTGTTTCTTTTATCAAATGGCTTAAATAAATAGTGTTTCGACTGCTACAGTGTTTGTTGTATACCAGTCGACTTGAAGAACTCAGGATTGAGCGAAACTCGTCTTTAACAGTGGATATATTTGAATACAGTGTGATAAAATCCTATCTTCTAAATTGTTGAGAATCTGTAAGGGACTAGATAAAGAATGTGGTGTTTAAAATATCATAGGCCTAATACTAATAACAAATGTGATTAATAAAGAATTGTAGTTTGTGAATTTCAACAAAATAGATATTTAGAATTATTTTTCAGTTGTCAGCATAAATAACAACAAACCTCAGTCGGCCATGAAAAAATAATTTTAGAAATAATGCCTTATTGTTTAGTTGATCTCTAATACAATTTTCTGATTACTTACAGCTGTGGACATGATTACACAGTTGGTAGCAATATGCGAGGACAATTATCCTGAACGACTTAAGAAAATATATGTGATTAATGGTAAGAATTTTCAGGTTGATGTGTAAAGAAAGCTCAAACTTTTGTCTTATATATAGAATAATGAATTTTAGGTGCTAAACGAATGAAACAGGGAAAGACGAAAAAACAGCAACAAACTATTTAAATAATTTATTGTAACTAAATAAGAAGGAAACAAAATAATCACTGAAGGTTTTGCAAACTTTATATCAGATCTTGAAAATAGGCAATTGTATTTTTGACAAAAAATATAATTTTTTCTTAAATATCCTCAAATATTGCCTTTAAAATATAGCGATCAAAACACGGCTGTTTGTTTGTTTTTTAATTTTATGCAAAGATACACGATGGCTATCTGCGCTAACCATCACTAATTTAACAATGCAAGACAGGAGGGAAGACAGCTAGTTATCAGTACCCACCTCCAACTCTTGGCTACTATTTTACCAATGAGTAGAGGGATTGGTCGTTACATTATAACTGGTTGAAAGGGCGAGCATGTTTGGTGTAACGGGGATTCGAACCAGCGACCCTCATATCACGAGTCGAGCGCCTTAATTCCCTGGCCATGCCGGGCCTGAAACATGGCTGAGTCATGGAATGTTATAATTGGCAAAGTGGTTTGTCTGTGGATTTGTACTGCTAGAAACCATGTTTCAATACTCATGGTAGGCAAAGCATAGATAGCCCTTTGTATAGCTTTGTGTTTAATAATAAACAACTACTCTTAAGCTACTCTAAAACCAAAATGTGTCCTCTTCATAGAAGGTTACAACTGTAAATTGTGACAAAAATGTAATTATATTTTTCGTAAAACATCAGCCCTACCAGTGAATGGCACAGCTGTATGTCTTCTAGAATCCAGATTTCGATATCCGTGATGGGCAGAGAACAGATAGTCCTTAGTTTAGCTTTATGCTTAACTTCAAAACAACAATGTAAAATATCACTTCAAAATACATTTAGAATACAAAAACCAAAATACAACTATATCAAGGTAAAGTATAATTGTAAATTATGGCAGAAGATTTTTTCTCTTAAATTATTATTAAAAAATAACACTTCCAACAAAGCCCACGCCTAGTGGTTGGCTAATAAGTTTGAGAGTTTATAACGCTAAATGTCTAGGTTTGATATCAACGGTCGGTACATCACAGATAGTTCATTCTACAGCTTTGCGTTTGATTGCAAATATACCATAAAACAACTAAAATACGACTCTTTTAGGGAAAATTATAATTGTAAGTTATGACAAAAATGTAGGTATTGCTAGTAAACTATTGCTAAAAGTTAAGCTTACAAAACTATCACTAGAGTGAGAATTTTGAATCACTTTCTGGGCCTTTCTTAATCACAGACTGCAGTTTGATAGAAAACAATTTTCACTACTGTTGATTTAAAGGTTGTTTGTTTTAAATATATTCATAATGCTTACAAAAATAATAATTAGCACAACAATTTTTAATTTTCCAACAGCTTCGAAGATATTTCCTCTGGCCTATGCACTTGTGAAACCTGTGTTGAGTGAAGAAACTGCGAAAAAAATACATGTCTATGTAAAAGGTAAGAAAATTTATAAATTAGTTTATTGATAATAGAGCCGCTAGGAAGTTTCAGGTTAGCCGTAGCAAACAGATCTTTAAAACTTAATTTGGATTCTTTGATAGGTTGGCAGAGTATTCATGAAGAGTACACTGGAATTGGCGGCAGCTTCCTGTTGTATAAAAAACAAAATCAAACAAACAAAAAACAGCTGTAGTGTTTCGAATGAAAGTCCATTTTTAAGCCAGTATATCCTTATTTATTTAAACTTGACAGTAATTTAGTTTGAACGAAGAGAGGGCTACAAGAAATTACGGATTCTTCCGAACAAGAGCGTTAAGGAACAACAATTTCCCTTCTCCCTCTCACTTATAACTTCAGTTAAGATTTAGTACAACAGAGATTTTATTAAAGTTCTAGGGTGACTAATATAACTCAAGACGTAAGGAAAAAGGCATGAATGCGAATGCCTAAACTGGAGGCGATGAAGCTCTAACACCTACAACGTAAGTTGCCGGCCGATGAGTCGAAGTTGCGTCAGCTGAAGATAAAGGCAGCATGGAGGCTGCTGCAGTTGGCACATCTTGTAGATTTTCAAGCTTTCAGGAACTTGAGGCTGGGGTGAAGATCTCAAGATCTCTGCATCTAACACTCCAGCTGATTGCAGTGCACGACGTCTTTGTATTCCCAAACCATTAGCAATTGAAGGTCCTTCTTGAATGCTGTTTTTCAAGTGGTGTGGACTGAGATCTTAACTCCGGTGAAAGTATTTAGTGGCCAAGTCTTCAAAAGTGAGCAGCAACCTTGGAAATGGTGCATTTGATGAAAATGCCACATATAGGAAGAGAGGTTGAAGGCTATGCAGTTCTTTGGTAATGTCAATTTGACAGTAAAATCCAGTAACTCCATCGACAACTATGGTTGGAAGGGATGGTGAAGCCTTGGTAGTCTTTGTCTATGGTTTGAAAGGATTCTTGGTTGGATTGAGTGCTTTGGACGTCCTATTACTTCTTGGCAGAATCTTGGGTGATCCTTCATGCATGTTGTTCGGTGTCATAGAGTAGTTCAAGGAGCAATCCTAGTCTGAACTGGTAGGATAAGTACTGGGGCAGTTAGTTCTCCTTGGCTTGTGGAATCATTGCTAGACAGGCAGTAGAGGTCACAGCCGAACATTGTAATCTTTTCTGCATGGAATATGCAAAATAACTTTGAAAACAAACGAGCAAGTAGTTTTTCTTCCAGTTATTTGTCGCTGTTTTCCAAACTTAATTCAGTTTAGTTTTTTTTTAATTTCTCAGATTTGTATTTTATAAACACGTTTGTTTGAAAACCAAAAAAGAGTATTTGACAGAAAGCTAGAAATATTGTCTGACCAGTAAGTGAGATTTATAAAAATTATGATACTTTTCTAAAGGCTTTCAAGAAGCAGGATTATAGGGTTTGAGGGCTATTGGACTTAATTACAGGGCAAAACAATTTGGAATTTTTTTTACTCGGAATCCTCTTAGTATCCATGCAATATTTCAGATTTTAGGGTCATTCCTCTTGGAATTGTGGTGGTCACACACTGGCTATTTAGTTATTATAGGAAAAAATAAATCAAAAACTAATGCCGAGGTGTACACACTCAGAATCTCCCCTTGTATGCCTGCAAAGTTTTAGGTTTCTAGGTTTTTTCCTCTTGGAGCTGTGGCGGTCACATACACACACAGACAGATTCTTTTGTTATTATAGAAAAAAACTAATCCATATGCACACCCTCGTATTCCTTTTAGTATGCGTTAAAAATCTGATGTCTCTTGGTTTCTTCCTCTTGGAGCTATAGTGGTCACACACACACGCAGGCTCCTTTATTATTATATATATATATATATACTTAAAAGGCAAAAAAATCCTAGCCCTATGGCAGAAAGATTACGCGAAAGAAAACACTTTCAGGTTTCATATAATATAAATTCTATTTAGACACAACTAAGAACAAGAAATTTGTGAGAAAAATCATTACAACTGTTGATTTTCACAGTTGTTCTTTGACACAACAATTTTTAAAACTCACTATTTAGAAATGTTGTAGATCAAAACTAATTCCATAATCGTGTTAAACTTACACAATGATAACTTTTAATGTTCTGTTGACAAGTTTGTTTTTTCTGCGCGGGCAAAAATTTACTTGTTTCCATTAATTTGAGTACAAAATTCAACAGGCAGCAAAAATCCGAATTAGGGTTAAAGTTCTGATATTTTATTTATTTATTTCATCTGAACCAAATGTTAATAAAATTTATTTGGAAAGAAAATTTAAAATCTCAATATTTCAATTTTATTTTTAGAACAAATATGTTCCAAAATCGCATAATTTTTCAAAAATTTATGTTGCAGATTTTTGGCATCGCTGGGCGTGAAAGGTTGAAGTAAATCTTTAAAAGCAAAAATAAAAGTCAATTTTGATTCAATACTTTGCAGATATTAATCGAGAAAATTTCAAAATTTGGTAATCTTAATTTATTTTTCAATAAAAGCTTTGCGCTGATGTGTAGAAAAATGTGAAAATTCGATATGTTTTTTATTTCAAGGTGTTTGGAAATATATAGCTGGCCTCTGGTTAGTTCCCGTAATATCTCGCCATTAACGGCACTGATTTGAGTACCCCATGCAATTGCAAAGGTTACAACCTCTCTGGATCCGGCACTGCTTGAAAGATACCGAGTTTTGAAAAAAAAAAAAAGAAGTAGTAACTCAAGGAGTAGAACGTGTATATGTCTGTATGTCACAAAGTTATGTTTGTATCTGTTAAAATTGTGTAAAACAAAGTAAGCATAATAATAGTAGTGATAAGAATTACATTAAACAGCATATGCTATTGTTTTTTATTATCGTTGTCATAAGCGGCGGAACCTGGGATTGCAATAGTGACACTGCTCCAACAATTTTGCAAAGTGTTAATTTCCCTCTTCAGAAAATAAAAACCATAATAATATTAAGATTAAAATGATAAAAGAGCATGTAGTACTTTAAAATGTAAGGTGCTTTTTAGTTGCCAGCTCGATTAAAGTTGACTTTTGTTTTTGGTTTGGTTTGGAATTTCGCGCAAAGCTATACGAGCTTTATCTGCGCTACCTGTCCGTAATTTAGCAATGTAAGACTAGATGGAAGGCAGCTAGTCATCACCATCCACCGCCAACTTTTCGGCTACTCTTTTACCAACGAATAGTGGGATTCATCGAAACAATATAACACCCCCAGGGCGAGAATATTTGGTGTGACGGGAATTCAAACCTGCGACCTTCAGATTACGAGTGGAGTGCCTTAACTACTTGGCCATGCCAAGCCTTTTGTTTTTGACAAATCAATAAAAATGCGAAAGGTGCTCCCAGCTTAAAAGTACTTCCGTCGGAAGTGATTGTTGTTTTTAGACGTTTTTTCTGATTTGAAATCCGTAATGAACTTAATAATAAACTGGATTGTAAAAAAATAAAATCTGAAGTCTAAAGTGAATTTTATCGCTATAATTAGACATATCAGTTTGATTATTTTTTTTGTATTTTGGAGTTTAGAACTGTAACATTAAGTTTTTGTACTTGTCACTGAGAAAAATATTTACAGATACCTGGAAGTCAGTTTTATTGGAAGACATTGACCCAGTGGAACTTCCATCACACTGGGGGGGAACAAAAGTTGATCAGGATGGTGACCCTCGATTTTCCACAATTGTAAGTTTTGTTTTTTAACATATGGAAAGAAAAGGTACGTTGTTTAATTTTAAGGTTGTTTTTTTATAGGTTTTGTTAGTAAGCTTATTTGAATATTGAACTGAAAAAACGAAGTAACTTTGGTTCTTTAATCTTTCATCAAGTCTTATCTGGCAACTAGTCTACATGAAAAATTATTTAACGATAACCTCAACCAGTAATGAAGAGGTTAAATATGGTTGAGAAATACTTCTGTTATATAATCATACTATAATGGAACTCTTGCTTATATGATACCGGAAAAATATTTTTATTACGCGATGTGCAACCCCCACTTCGCGATTTATTTAGCCTGTATGCATGTAGACTTGCAATAGGGGCCACGATTTTCCCATCACGGAGAACTATATTTTTTCTATTCTCAGGATGTATATATGACGTCATGAAATATCACACACGGATCTAATGCATTTGCACCATTGGTAATTAAAAATAATATTTTTACTTACGATATAGTAGAACTGACCTTTTTAAAACAATAACGTTTAGACTAAATAGGTAAATCTAGAAACATTATTACGATTATTTGAAACTCACCGTGGCAAAGTAAGTGAAGAATTTGAACTTAAAACAAACGTTGTTTACTTTTATTACGCAAGTAGAAACGTGAACCTTCTTGTTAGTACAAATTAACAGTTTACATACAATAGCTTGTAAATTTATTTGATAGTAAAATAATATAGAGAGGTCATGAGTATATTGTATCAAAACGATTCAAGGTCATTATAGTCTTGTACCTGACGATAGAGTATCTTGACAGTAGCTCTGTAGTAAAGTGTTTACTGTTGTCGTGAGATTGTTATGTTTGAAGTACATCTTTCCTCTTTCCATGAGCCTTACAGTATCTAACATAGGTTTCCCAGTGCCAATTTAAACATTCTAATGGCAGAGGAATCAATAGGTGCTGCACATGACTAGTTTGCTGGCATGTCTTTGTATCGAATAGCATGAATACCCGTTTTATTTTCCAGCTGCTTGTTAAATGCCTTGTTGGACAAATATATATGGAAGGAACCTGTATACATGCGACTTGCATCCCTGTTCCACACAAAATCCTTCTTGGTTTTATTTCTTACTGTTGTCTGAATCACGTGGACGAATTTCACCCATGAAAGTTATGTTTGAGGAGTGTTACTATTACAAGACATTACACTTTTACCATAGCTGATGTACAACTTGTCGCAGGTATCTTTCCAGGTGTCCCTGGTTGCCTAAGATGAGCCATATTTCTTTGTTTTCCAATGCCAATAAGCCAATGTTAGAAATTCTTCATTCCCGATTTTAATACATCTTTGTGATTTGAGTGTACGAATATTTTGCGTCAAATGAATACTATATGACTTTCTTAAAAGCAATTAATTTTCGGTTACATCAAACTATTTATGTAATGCCAAGCAAGGTAAAAATCTAGTTCTGATGCATCCTGTTCCACTGTGAGTTTATATTGGTTATGGTTGTCACGTCTCTTACTGATTTACACTTCAAGTTTGGGCCTCTATTACTAGCGTAATTTTAATAATTCTTAACATAAACTCAAACAAGTAAAGAATAAATACCTACTTCATATCAGTAAGTTCCCTGACTCTTTCAACTGCTAATGGTCAATAATTGTTTTGTAACGCATATGTTCTAATTCCTCGTTTTCTGTGTGAGAAGTGGAGGAGAAGAAAATCGATCTTGGGATATTGTGTTCCATAAACAGTTTTTACTCTTTTCCTTTCAACATAGTAAATAACATAAGAAAAGTTTAAAAAAATATCAGCGCAGTTTCTACATCTGGAAATGTCAAATGTAATCCATTCGACAGCAAATTATGCATGTCGTTGGGGCAAAAAATGTTTTATTCTTGGCAAATTAAAAAAAAAAGACTTTCTTCTTTAAATGATTCAATGTCTATGTCACTTATATTTAAAGAGTCTTGAACAGAATTTTAATGTTGTGTTCGTCCCTGGAGCGTCTCTAAGAATGCTCCATTTCTGTGTAGAAGAAGAGAACAATACAAATAAGTTCTGTATAAAATTATTAATGTTGCTTTAGAACATGGTTTAGCTTCATAATTTCCAACAAGATTTAACAAATTTAACATATAACTAAAGCTGATGCTGCTTGTTTTTAACTATTGCTTAAAGTTCCGAATACTTTACATCCGTATTTGAAGCACTGTCGTAGGGTTGTCTATTACTAATAAATAAAAAAAAAAAACTTTTAACTTACATCCAGTGTTGGATTGATAATTATTGTAAAATGAATTACACTTTTAACTTCGTTTGTGAATTTAAGCTGAAGCTCATTTGCTATTAATTTTAAGAACTTACCACAAGTTTGATGCGATAAATAACTAGTAATTCCTTGACATGATTATTGTAGCACTTCAGATAGTTTAAAATGAACTCATCAAATTCACTAAGATATATACTCAAGACAACTTAAATAATTATCTATCCTGTTTGAATTTAAACTTTTGTCTTGGCCTCTAAATTCTAACCGTTATTTAGACTGAGCTTGGCATGGCCTGGTTGTTAGGGCGCTAAACTCGTAATCTAAGAGTTGTGGGCTCGAATTTCCATAACGCCGAAATTGCTCGCCATCTTAGCTGTGGGGACGTTATAATGTGATGGTTAATATCACTATTCGTTGGTAAAAGAGTAGCCCAAGGGTTTACGGTGTCTTTCCTCTAGTCTATCACTGCTAAATTATCAATGGCTAGAGGAGACAGCCCTCCTGTAGTTTGCATAAAATTCAAAACAGACAAACCAAATCTTATTTAGACACCTAGATTTGGAGATCTGTGTTCCAGATTGGAAAGACGCGTTTGATCACTGATCTGATAGTACCTGATCAAAAGATTCAATTCGTCGGTTTAATGGCGAAATAAAGTTCAGCGTTGATAATAGCAAAACCACCAACCGCGTAAAGAAAGGCGAAACCAGACATAAGAGAGGAAGCAACAAGTTCACAAGACAACAATAATGCGCTAAGTATAAACACTAAAAGTTTAACTAAAAAACCCAAAACAAACCAGTAAAGAACAGTAGTGTAAAGTGCTTGAGTGCGACTCGAAACGCGGACTAAAGACACACAAAGAACAGAGAATTTCATGATATTGAAGTCTTTTAAAGAAAATCTACCAACTATCTCAGACCAGAAACTATTAGATAAAGCCAGCAAAAGTAAACTTGGCTTAGGTGCTGAAGACATAGCATTAAGCTAAGAAAGTCTAGATGCACCTAGATGCGTTGGATTTGGGGGGGATCACCAAGTGTGAAAATGAAATAAAGAATAAAACACCCGTAACTGCTGTAAATGGGGTGAAAACCACGCGCTATAAAGACTGAGAAATATAATGTCACTACAACACAACTCTATAATAACACAAGCAAAGGATGACAAAAGCAACACCTCACAAAAAGAGTAACATTAAAGGAATGGCTTTACTGAACAATGTATCCATGCTAGTAATTAAAGATTTAAAATAATTCTTAGCATTTTCAAACTTGTCCGGCTTTTCCTCTTGACATTTTTAATAACGGCAGGCCTATCATACAGTGTCTTCTGCATGTGCATGGTTTCAACTTATAGATCACCAGTACAACAAACCCACTTTTGCTTTTTAATTTTCCCTAGTTTAGTGCTACTGATGAGGGATAGATGTCCCAAACTTAGTGTAAATTGTCCCATGTTTCTATCTTATGTACGGTTTAAACTTACAGACTAAAACCAAATAGACACGGTCTTGTGTTTCAATTTGTGCTTGTCCAGGGTTACTGTTGAAGAGTGAAATTTCTTGAAACTCGTCTATTTCGTTCTATATTTCTGAGGCCTGTCATGGACTGGTGGTTAAGGCGCTCGGCTCAGCAAACTGTAGGTTGTAGGTTAGAATCCCCGTCACTTAACCCGCTCACCCTTTCAGCCGCGAAGGCATTTTAATGTGATAATTAATTCTATTATTCTTTGGTAAAAGAGTAACCCAAGAGATGTTGGTGGGTAATGTTGACTAACTGTCTTCCCTCTAGTTTGTCACCGCTAAATTAGTGTCGGCTAGCGCAAATAGCTATCGAGAAGCTTTGTGCGAAGTTAACAAAACAAACATCATAAACGTTTTTGAATAACAGCAGTTCTGGCCTAAAAGTGTTTTCTGTATATGTATGGTTTTAACGTCCTGACCACGACTCAAAGAGTCATATTCTTATTTCTCTAGTCACCTGTGTCCAGTATTACCAATAAGAAGTAGAGTGAACTAAAACTGGTTTATCTCAGCGTGAGCGATAAGTTAAATAAAAAAACTGATATTCAACTTTTTTATTCATGTTTTGATGAAGAGAGAAAAATTACAATTTTCAGCATGTTAGTTATATATGTTGATCATATCTTTCACATTAAAACTATTCAAGTAGTAAGCTTTCAGTCATAATATCTTTTAAAATGAGACCTTATATCAGAGTGTTAACAATTTGCATTCTGCTGTCACTAAAATAGACTATAAGGATGACAATCAAATTTCACAATCTATCAGGCAAAGTAGTCGGTAACAGCTGGCATTTGATGGTCTTGATTCGCTGCCTTTCTTCTTGAATATCAGTTCAAAATTAGGGAGTGCTATGAACAGGTAGCTTTTGTGTGTAACTTTTCAAATCTGAAGTTGTTTTTCAACTATTTAGTCAATTTGTCCCCAGTGGCACAGAGGTATGTTTGCGGATTTATACAGCTGTAAAACGGATATTGATGCCTGTGATGGACAAAGCACAGATAGTCCGTTGTGTAGTTTTGTGCTTAATAACAAACAACAACAACTGCTTAATTCCTAACATCAGATAATTTATATTATGATTTCAGTAGGGTACTTATAAAATTCACAAATGACTTAGGACTTGTAAAGAAGCGAAATAATAACCCTTAATTTCACAATCGTGGAACTCTCCAATCTCGTCTTAAAAATTTGCTACATTTTCACTTCTTCAAGATAAAACATTTATTCTGTTAGGTTTAACAGATCATGACTTAGTTTAGTATTCTTGTTAGTGCGGTAACTAAACATTGACTTCACTAAGCTAAGCCTCTCTTGTTTACAATGAGAACATCATAACACAAAATCAATTGATGGAACATTTGCTAAACCTATTGAACTTTCTTATTTTACCAGCTTATGTCTTTTACACCGTAAGATTGACTTTCTAGTAGTGCACACAAAGATAATTTCTAACACAACTTTAGTTTCCATGGGAGTAATCTATTGGACAAAACTTCTCAGCAGTTACTTTTATCAAACAAACGATGTAATTCAATCACTTTTTTGTGAGCTTTGATTTGAATTCACAAATGGAATAACTAATAGGAATAATTAAAAATAATGATATTAGATGTATTTTCAACACATCTGTCAAAGTTAATGAGTATTCTTGTTTCACCAGCTTAGTCTTTTTTTTTTTTTTACACAACATCAAATATTTTTCTGTCGTGTTTAAATAATGTGTAATTGAATACATCATTATTTCTTTAACCCTAGATTGGTACTGGAGGGTTTGTGCCATGTTCTTACTACACGGCTCCTTCTCGACGTTTGTCTGCTGCAGAAAACCTGAAAAAGGTCGTTATCGAGAAAAAATCATTATTTCCGGTAGAACTAAAAATAGAAAAAGCAGGATCTGTTATTCGCTGGGAATTTCAGACAGAGTGCTATGACATTGGCTTTGGGGTTTTCTTTAGACCTAATCAAGAAGAACTGACGCCATGGAACCAAGATGAGGAGTTAATATCTATCCAACGGGTAAATTGTCAGCTTGTTCCAGAAGATGGGATGGTGGTTTGTGAAAAACTAGGAACATGTAAGTATTGTATTACTTATGCCTTAACATGTTTTTAGAAAGAGAAATTTTTATTGAACCAAATCCTAATATTATTTTGGGTTTACGTTTTTTTTACTTCCGAACATAACTTAATTATATTACACAATGAGTGACCGGATATATCCCAGTTCCCAACTTTCACCTTTGGTGTCCTGACAGAAATTATCCACAAAACGTTTGTTCTAGTTTTACCAAAAACCTTAGAGTATTGAACTTTTTTCATCTGTCCTGTTAATAATGATATCAATTAACATTTTGTTTAAATCTTGAAGTTATGAATTTTGAATATGTTCATTGGTAAACCAGTTTTCTGATGTTCTTTTTATTGTTTTGAGTACAGAAACCCTCTAATTACGTGCTTATTTCAATATAATTTGCCTAAAAAGCAGAATAATTACACTATTGTTTTTTAAAATTTTTATTCCATGAAGTCATTTTAGTTTGTTATAATTTCAGGTAAAATCCTCTATACATTTTATGCTGGCTTTTTCTACAATTTAGGAAATTGCTCATCTTATTAGTATTAAACATTTGTACGTAAAAATAAAGTTATCTAAGGCTGAACATATTATTCCAAAATAACTTAAGCCTACTGATTAGTATTAATGTAGACATTTAGTGTCCAAACTTTGTTTTCGTGATAAGTTGGGTCTGGCTTATGCTTAGTTTGTTGGCTTATAGCATTAACAACAAAATGCTGTATAAGTACTGAGGATTTACGATGGAAATTTAAATGTGAAGAACTCACCAGCAGCAAGTTTGAAGTCTTCTAATGTAAAATTAGGGGTTTGATTCCCGTGGCACGAACAACATATAGCTCATTGTATAGCACTTAAAGACAAATAAAAATGTGAAGAATTCAGCTTTTATTAAAATTCTAACTAGTATAATTCATAAGTTGGTAACCCTTGCTGTTTGTATGTAGCTCAATGGTAAACTGAACGGCCTATATTGCTAGAATTCAGAATTTCATCATCACAGGGGTCTCATTGTGTATAGCTCCTTGTGTCGATTTGTGCTAAAATAAATACCTAATAGTTTTTTTGTAGCTCAATGGTAAGTTTGAAGACTTATGATCCTGAACTTCGGGTTTGATTTCTTTAGCAAGCATAGTGAAGTTTCTTGCTAAAACAAGCAAGCAGTTTTTGTGAATTGGCTCAAAATAAACGTAATCTCTAACTTTAGGCATATACCAATCAATATATTAATAATTTCTTAAGTGATTACAATTGTATAATAAACTATATACACACGGAAAGGCTCATATTATTACAGATAATATTACATGATGGCTATTTTATATAATACATTATTTTTCACTAAATATTATTAAGAAAGATTTTCGCTATCTTTACCCAGTATATTATTTTTATTATATAATTAATGAATTTTGAATATGCTCACAGTACGTTTTAGAATTGTTTTTGAGGGGGACTCAGGCCACAACTCGCTGCTTTTCTGAGTAATACAGATATTTATGAAGGTATAGGTATAGTTAGTCTATCAGTTGAGGTTACAAAGTACATAAACTTTATATTTTATAATAATATCCCTCGAAAGACAGTGTAACAAGTGGCCAGTAGGCATAGTTGTTGGGTTAGCTTCACACAAGTTACAAATAAATTTATTTATTACCAAATTATGCAGCCATGCGTTAAACTCATCAACTCTAGGAAGAATTCACTCAGATACTGGTTATTAAAATAAAATATAAAGTTTAATTAAAAATATTCAAATATTAATCAACGTCAATGATAACAAAATTGTCATGAAATAGCTCTATATCAAAATGGCTAAATTCTTCGTTCTGGATGGTTGAATATTCATTGATCAAATTTTCAAGATTTATCAGCATAGATAAGAAACAAATTATCCTTTGAGAAATTGGTTAAGCAAGGTATAAATAAGGAGTAAACTGGAATGGACGACAACTTCTGTTTTTAAAACAAAGTTTTCTATTTTCGGCTGAACACGGAAGACTTTTGAAATGTCCTCTGCACTTATGCTTTTTTAACAATAGAGAGTTCTCGTCCATTTCAGTTTAAGAAAGTAAATTATTAACTTGGTTAACATCGAATGTACATAGTTGTGTTCAGTCAATTCAGTTCAAACTTCTAAAATAATTTTCAACATTTCTATTACTTCTTTGATTAATTTTGCTAATTTTGTTAACATTGTCATATTTCAGACAATTTATTGTTTGCTAAATACGTTTCTAGACTAGAGAATCGTAGTAATAATTACTTACAGTGAGTATGTGTGACGAATATTTTTGATTCTTTGAAGTACGGCAATATTTGGACAAAAAGCCTCCTGGTAACTTTGGATTAAGCGATAATCTGATCTTTTGACCAAGGATATATCATTTTATACATATTTTAAGGTATTTCTCCTATTTCTCAAAAAGTGCTTCAGAGCTACTTTGGAAGCAATTCCTGTGCTTAATTAATGCGTAGATAATCATCGTATGGCTTTGCTCGAAATTAAAAACAAACATACTTAATTACTATATTTTGACTTTCTATAAAATCAAAACCCTAACTGTTTATTAACTGATTGTTACAGTAAACCATTTACTGTTGGTTTTTTTCAATATGCTCCTCCTTTTGTTGCTTCCCATTAAAGTTTTGCAACTTAATTTTTATAAGTCTACTTCTATTTTTATGGACCGTTAGCCATGGTCAATATACGTGACCAACTATGCATTTCACACTTAAACCAGCAATGTAATGTTATAGTAACAACTTATTTCTCCGAATTCAATTAGTATTATAATAGTACAGCAATAAACTTTTATCTTAAACTTCAATTAGTGTTAGTGTTTTATAGCAACAAACTGTGAAAATAAAACTGCTACTTATTTTTTACAAGACCACTTCTATTAGTTTGATGTCTTTTATCATAATAATCCGATGCTTTTCGACACTGTAATCACATCTTTTTACTGCTTATAAGAGGAGCTGTTAGTTTCTATTTTTCATCCTACTGCTTGGAATGCATTTTCGGTTAATCAGTTTACTTACTACTGTTTTTCGTTTCCTTATTTGATTTAAACATCATCCTTAGTTAGAGAAACATGTTAAGCCTGACAATAAATAATGGTACATCATTCCGTCCCAGATCAGAATGGTTACTATAAACACGTGACCATAAATGGTAACCATTAAATCAGGTTTAGGACTAATATTGGTGGAGACCTGTAAATTAAGTAACTACCAATAGAGGTAGTATGGTCATGTAATGTTGGTGGGGACCCATAATTAGATAACTACTAATAGAGGTTGGTCAAGTTTCTATTGTACCTTTGTGGGTTCTTCTTTTATCTTACGCGTATGTATGGATATACATGAAAAAATAATTTCTATCCGTTAAGCATTCGTAATGTTAGCAAATGCTTCAACAGAAGGGTGTATTAAACTATAAATAATCACATGAAAACGTGAGTAAGCTGTAAGGAATATCATTTTACTATAACTATTGTAGTACGTTAGAAAGTTAACATGTAGCAATTTTAACTTTGAAATTCTGTGCACTTTGTAAAATCAGTGTTTGTTTTTTCCCATGAGTAAAGTGTTGTATTTATACACAAATGAATAAATGTAGTATACAATATTTTAAAAACTTTCAGTCACTAAAATGTATTTGTCAAATATAAGCAGTGGTCGCTATCATGAAAAACATTGTCTTCTGGTAAATACAAGTCCATTTTATGATTTCCTCCTTTTACTCACATTATAATAGTTAATGTTGTAAATATATGTGAATAACTTGAATTATATATAATGTACATGAGTTTAAAAAGTGCATTAATAAACAGAAGGAAACATATTTTGATATTTACCTGTGGTCAATGTCACTTATCGCATGCATTTTTATGCTACATTCGAATGCACAAGCAAAAGTTTCAGTTTATTTTTAACTGCAATGCTGTAACATGGACTACTTTCACTGTGCCCACCATACGTACTGAACCCAAATTTTTAACGTTATAAGCTGGCAAATCTACCACCGAGTCATAAAAGAACAGACATGGACAAAACATTAGTATTATAACTGGTTGTTATAATCTGTAATCTGCTTAAATTTACCTTGTTGAACAATAGTTGGAAAATCTGTAAAATATTATAAGTTGAAAATAATTCATGGTGATACGCTAGATGTTTCTTAGTGATTAACATGCCAGATTGTGTATCAGAGGGTTTATGGTTTGAGCCCATGTTATACCACTGAATCTGTCGTGCACTTTCAGTTGTAGATACATTCTGAAACTGACAATCAATTCCACTGTTTTGTTAACAGTTGCCATATAGTCAGTAGCTGCTATTGACCGATCTTCTTCTCTCTTTAGTCAGTAATTCTAAATCAAGGGGTTTAAAGCCTGCGCATTATGTGCGTATATTTTGCATTTTCTACCTTCTTATTTTATAAAAGGACTTTATCAAGAAAATTCAATTACACCTGTATGTTCAGTTTTTACGTAATTTGTGACAGAGTTGAGTTGTTAAGTTGATTTCATCATAACTCCCTTTGTTCTTTGTCATTCCTTGGATTTGCACATAGGAGGATGACTGTAAAGTACTGTTTTTCAATGATAGATCAGGTCATATCTGGAGATTTAAACCTTCTATATAGTTGGATCGGAATGAGACAAATAGAAACATTTAGCGAGATAAAAAAACAACAGAGATTTAAATAGGGGATTGTTTCTATATCAATTGTTTAAAATTATAGTTAACCGTAAATAGCAAACTTAAAAAAATGAGAATAAATTTAAAATATGCATATCTACTAAGTTACCGAAGTCAAAAGATATAGAGATTTTTATAGATGTCAAATCCAACATTTTCTCCACTAAGAGCTAAGAACAACCAGATGATCTTCATATGAGTTACCAATGACATATACAATTTTACTTTATAATACGCATGGTCAGGTGGGTTAAGGCGTGCGACTCGTAATCTGAAGGTCGCGGGTTCGCATCCCCATCGCACCAAACATGCTCGCCTTTTCAGCCGTGGGGGCGTTATAATATTACGGTCAATCCCATTATTCGTTGGTAAAAGAGTAGCCCAAGAGTTGGCGATGGGTGGTGATGACTAGCTGCCTTCCCTCAAGTGTTACACTGCTATATGAGGGACGTCTAGCACACATAGCCCTCGAGTAGCTTTGCACGAAATTAAAAAAAACAGCAAACTTTATGGTACAATGAAATACATGTGTAGTGCAAACCGTGTTTTTCTCTTTATCTAAAGATGAAGTATTGTTAAAATAACAAATGTGTGATACTGTCTTATTTAGTCTATGATTTTATTTACCTACAAGCTTAACTTAAAGCAATTTGATCCACGATGAAAGGATTAAAACACGAGTTTTTACACAAGAATATAGAGAAACTAAAAGTTACTTAAATTGGATGTGCAAAAAAAATTGTTACAAATGTGGATAACCAGTGTATGAAGTCTAGAAACAGAAACACTGGAAATACGGTCCGGCATGGCCAAGCGTGTTAAGGCGTGCGACTCGTAATCTGAGGGTCGCGGGTTCGCATCCCCTTCGCGCCAAACATGCTCGCCCTTTCAGCCGTGGGGGCGTTATAATGTGACGGTCAATCCCACTATTCGTTGGTAAAAGAGTAGCCGAAGAGTTGGTGGTGGGTGGTGATGACTAGCTTCCTTCCCTCTAGTCTTACACTGCTAAATTAGGGACGGCTAGCACAGATAGTCCTCGAGTTGCTTTGTGCGAAATTCCCAAAAAACAAACACACAAATCTTACATACCATCTAAGCCAAGGGGTTCTATAAAAATTTGCTTGGCACTTAATCTCTCAAGGGTATTATTAAATCCAAGTACAACTGATAGTGGTTGCTGTTGTTTTTGAAGTTCGCACATAGCTACTCGATGGCTATCTGCGCTAACTGTCCCTAATTTAGTAGCGTTAGACTAGATGGAAGATAGATAGTTATCTATATAGAGACGACTAGCACAGATAGCCCTCGAGTAGCTTTGTGCGAAATTCAAAAACAAACATACAAAACTGGAAATACATACAATAAGTTTTACGAGTAATAATTTTAGACTCTGTAAACCAAGATTTAACTTCGATCACAAGCAAACTGTCTTTCATGCTAGAATCATATAATTATGGGAAAACGGATTAATTATCTAATCGTGAAATTATACAAAATTAATATGAAGGTCAGTAAAGTTAATTTCAACAAGACAGTACAGGATTAATTAAACAATCCAGTATTCTATCGTAAACTATATTTGTGAAATAATATGGAAAAGCAGATTTTTTGTCTTGTGTAAACTAATCTTGCTTGAACTCAACATCTGCAATTTTCTACACATTAAAACACAAACGAGCATATATGATCAGAATTCGTCTACGAAAAGCAACTGTACATTTAGGATAATGTCATGCATTAAATGCTAAGTTTTACATAATTATTATTTATATGTTAAGGAAAAGTTCCATGCAGGAAATCATTTGTTTAGAATAAAGGATATCATATATCTTGAATTACTCCAAATTGCACTCCTGAGAAAGCCTAATGTTTGGCCAAAAGAAATATTTAATAAGTTTGTCACACGACTTATTGACACCTACGTAGGTGACTTCCCATGAGAAGTTCATGGGTAACTTTCAGGATATTTCAGCACGATATACATTTTGCGCAAATGGATAACCTACAACCCAGTCCACTGAAACTGGCATATTTAGTGGTCGCCATTTTCTCATGAGCACACCATTTTTTGAAAAAGTATCTATTTATTACTAATTCATCTTTTGGGAGTGCATATCTAAATAATGAAGAGATTTGTGGATTATTTTCTTGCTTTGTGATCAGTTCACCTCTAGTAAACGAATCTTCACTAGCTGAACCAGATCCCTCACAATCATTATTGTCACTCACCAATGAATTCTCAGTTGGGTAATTATTCACAAGACCTCTGTCGAATCCAAGAGATGTTTGAGAGAAATCTGTAATATCGTCCTCTGAACAAGTGTGTATCATTTGTTTTTGCTTAATTTCTTAGCCTGTGCTCGAGGCACAGCACACGAGGGAAATAAATCGAGATTTTCCTCAACACTATCATCATTTTTAGATGAAAGAGTTTGTCGGCTCGCAAACCATTTTAATTTTGACAACAACTTTTCCTCCAACCAAATCGAATCCTCCCAACAAAAATGATGTACACATAATTGGCAGAGTAGGTCTTTCTCCACCCACAACTGGTCTCAAAACTAGGTCTAATGTTAAATAAATGTCATGAAAAGAAATAATAACAAAGTCCTCTTCTATACTCCGAGCAATAAGAAACACACCAGTGGCAGAACTCAATCTGAAAGTGATATACCTTCTAACAACAATAATTGAGTCACCTTTATCTCAGACGAGTTTCCGATTTATTATGTTACATATGTTAATGTATTACAATTTCAAATAACCTGAACCGATTTAAGTTGTAATTCAAATTTAGAAATTAATTAAATGTTGATTTGTATCAAATATATGATATTTGCAAACAAGATTGATTTGTTTGTTTTTTGAATTTCGCACAAAGCAACTCGAGGGCTATCTGTGCTAGCCGTCCCTAATTTAGCAGTGTAATATTAATAATATTATTATTGAATAAATAAGCGGATAGTGAAGTGAAATTGAGTAAATAGGTTGACCATGAACTACACATTCTTTCCAGCATTGTTTTTTTATAAACACAAAGTCTAAGTTCAGAGACGAAAAATGGAATAAAAGTGTGAGCTCTGGTTCCTACACAAGAAACTAAACTGAGTAGCTGCTATATTAAAGTTAATTTTTAACTTTTGATCATAAGAACCTATCAGCAAAGATAGGATATGTTGCCAAGAATTGCAGATAAAACCCTTAGAAAATATGAACTATTCCTGTATGATGAGAAGGAAAATAAACTGCTACAAGTGTGAAAAATGTAAACATTACATTCGAGACTGTAATGAATCAGTTATTTATAATGAACCAATGAAATGATATTTTGAAGACAAGATAATTTTATCTAGCCCAATTAAAATAAAAAGTTTGTTATTTAAGAAAATAAGCCTAAATGTCAATGAATACATTGATCAGAAGCCTTGGAATATGTTGATTGACATTCGTTCCACAGCTACCATCATTTAAGCTGATTTGGTTATGAAAGTTGAAGCACTGCTTCCAGAGATGAAGCACGCGATGGATTGATACAACGAGCAAATGATAATAAAGTTCCAGCAAGAGGGAACGTAGAAGTGACTTATATATACTGCAGGACGCTTTTGTACACAATATGATGTATGGGTTATTTACATTTAGGAATACTGCATGCAAGGAATTATTTCATAGAGAAATATTAATGTTAGGTTTGATTTGCTTCAAACAATGTTACAGTCTATGACGAATAAATCCCTGTGAACTATACGACTGTTACACTACAAAGGGTTGGAGTTCCAGTGGCAGCAAGGGTTTAAGACAGAAACAGTAAAAATATTCAACCTAAATTACAACAGTTAAGAATCTATATAAAACTGATAACCAAAACCAAAGGCCATCCATCGTGAATATCTCTGGAAGCACATCAACAGAAAAATGTTAAATTGTGAATTTTAGAGGAAACTTTCTTAGAAGTTATCTTGTTAAACAGCTTGAAGTTCTTATTGAAATCATCTTTAGAGTGTCACCAGGAATGAAGCCAGAAGCACCATAGTGTTCCAGCGACTGAAAGTTAAGTGTTTGTGTGCGTTTTCTTATAGCAAAGCCACATTGGACTATCGACTTTGTTTATCTGATCTTTCCATTGTAAATCCGTAGACTTACTACTATACCAGCGAGAGATTAGTAGTCAGATAATGGTGTAGCTTCAGGAGGTGAGTTTATCTTACATACCTCACCTTTATATTTGTCATTTATTTATTTTGGAGAACGGCCATCTTCCCATAACTGTTTGCAGGTAGTCACATCCAAAACTTAGAGCACATTTTATATCCCACATTACGGTCTGTACCCGGGGGATCATTTTAAGTTATGCTTGTTTTGAAGTTAAGTATAAAGCTACACAATGGACTATCTATGCTCTTTCCACCGCGGGTATCGAAACCCGGTTTCTGCATAAGTCCGCACACATCCCGCTGTGCCACTGGGGGCTTAAGTTGTACGGCGTTTTTGGTTTGGTTTTTACTTGGATTTGTTTTTGTTCATGAAGTGTCATTTATCATAAGTTTGGATTTGTTGTTTTGAAAACAATCCTTTTCTTTATTTTTTTTTCTCTTTTTCTCTGTATATATATATTTTAAGATAAAATTAAAATTTACGGCTATTTTAAATTGTAATACGTAAAATAGTAACTTGAAGACTCGTCCGAAATAAACTATAGTATGTAACAGCACAAATAGCTTTTGTGGCTTTCCAATGAAACAAACTATTTCTTAAAATACCTGATGGAGTCTCCGTTTCATAATTACCTAGTTGTAGATTTAATACACGTTATTGTTAATAAATCTTTTTGTTTGTTCCTTTGATTTGGGGGCTGTACCCTTGCTGTGACTCTATGTTCTTTTATTTTTAAACAAGCAAGTAAACACTGGGGTCCGAAGCCTGATTCATTGTCATTCGTTCCACCTGGTGGAATGCTAAAATGTTATAAACGTATATAAACTTGGTCATTATTACTGTACCTTTGTGTTAATGTTTTTTTGTTTTTCTTTCAGATATCTTGATGTTTGATAACAGTTTCAGCTGGTGCCGCAGTAAGAAGCTAATGTACCAGGTCCGCATTCTGCCGCCAAATTCTACTTCACAAGAAAGTAAACCATATACCTAAATTGTTGTCGTCTTTTACCTATCGAAACATTTGGAAGTCCAATTCTGTACGCCAGTATCGGGGTTTGATTCATATTATGTGTTTTATTAAATTTCTTGGGTCCCATTCGTCATACTTCTATTTAAATAGATAAATCCGTAATTTCAAGTTTTAACTCTTAACGGTTAAGTGTTATGTAAGTTTTGAGCTCTTCCTATCTTTTCGATGTGCTTTGCAGCTGTTATTCAAACACTTACAGTATATGATGTGTATAGCGGAATACATTGTTGTTCTGTAACCACAACAAAAACAAATTAGAAATATCATTTATGTTTCGAAAAAAAATCACTTAAATGTGTTTGAAGCAAAAAATCAGATAATTCTGCAATGTCGTAATTAAATAAAATAAACCCTTTCATTCATCCGTAACGTAACAATTGATTGAACAATGCAAGATGACCAGGTAAAAGTAGTACTAATTCAACTTTATTCACACACAAAAACAAACTAAAAAAGCATGCCTTTTGTAAAAGGGCAGTTTTCGGGTTGTTTTTTTTTTTTGGTAAAGTGGGACAGACTTTTAAATATGGAGGATAACACATATCGTCTGTAAAGGTACAAAACAAGTATCAAGGTTAATTTTGTTTTTGTATTTTAGTCAAATCTCTTAAATGTATCTTTAAAAGTGAAAGAAAAAACATAGGTATACGCATGAAACTATTCACATCTGGTGGGTTTTTAAAAAGTAACCCTTAGGTAATCTGATAGAGTGATTAATACAACGAAAATAATATATGTATTACTCGTTTTTATGTTAGTGTTAATTCATCGTCTTTAGGGTTAAGAATTTTTATCCTGTCGATAAACTATGATGTGTAACATTTTGTATCGTATCTTACATCAGTTGGTAAAACAAAGACATGATTATTCGACGCTATTGTTCAAACTCTCAATTTGTGACAAGTGACCCGCTCGGATTATTAGGACATTGTTTATTTCACTACTAAAAATGAAAACTGTAATGCGGTAAACTAAATGCCGAAATAATAATAATACACTTAATACGTTTAACAGAGTGTTGTATTTTACTTTTTCGTTTGGTTAATACGAAATGTAACATGATTATACGATTTGTGAACAGGTATTTCCAGCTTGTTTATTTTTACCCATTGCACAAAACAGTCGTCAAGAAGCTCTGCTGCAAAGTATAACACCATATAATTTCTGAAGTAGGTTTATAGTTGGGTGTTACGTTTATGAAGGTCATAAGTGTCATACACCCCAAATAATAATGCATATTAAATAATAATAATACAAGTTTTAAAGTTAACTTCGCAACCCAGTTTTTTAACTCAAGTACCTGAAACGTACAAAACTAAATTTGTTTATTTACATTACTGATAAATTACTACCTTCAAAATAAGTCGTATCTTCACCTATTTTTTATTGCATAAATATTTCGAGAACGTGTTTGTGTGTGTGTGTGTACACATGTGTGAGTGTGTGTTATTATTAAAAATTGTTTTCTCTTTTTGTCGATTTTTAAACACTGATGCCATTTATTTTTACAATAAGTTTCAAAGAATGTTGTGTTATTTATTTTTGGTGTGATCCCTATTTATTTATTTACATTTATTAGTTTGAAAGTAGTATTTCATTTAAATTAGTTTGTTTGATACCGGATGTATTTATTACACAAGCATGAAATAATATTGTATCACTTTCTGGTGAATGTTAATTACCCTATCTAATTGTTAACCTTCCTTGTTTTTCTAAAGATATGTTAGTGATTAAAACATTGTGCAAGGCGGAATGAACTTAACCAGAACATGGCGCTTTATTACAGTCATAATTATAATATGGATTTATTTCTATCTTACTTGAAGAATGATAAAACTGCAAATTTACATGGTTATTTTTGATTACTGAAAAAAGTCGCAATTAATACTGGTAAATTTTCTTGGTGTAATTAAAATTTGAAAATAATTAGTAGTTTAACAAAATCAAACGTTTCCGTTATGTGGTACCCACATTTTAATGATAAGATTAAAATGATAATAATAATTATTATTATTAAGATTTAAAAATTACTGAAATCTCTTGGATTATCACTTTTTACATTCTTTGTTACGTATACGAAAAAAAAAAAAGTTTCATTATTAAAGGACTTGTGTCGTAGCACGTAGTTCGTCTTAAAACGTACGAAACCGTAACACATCACATAGACCCAAGCCAAATATTTGAGCTTTCACTATTTCATTATTAAACATAGAACGACAGTAAATCATATTAAACATATTTATATTTATTATGTATTTAAAACATTATTAACGCACTAAACGTCACGATTTGCGTTGCGACTATTGGCGATGTTAGCACAGCACGTAAATGTGGGTAGGATTGGTATTTTTTCTGTGGTTATAAAGATGAGAGGCGAACTAATTACTGTAATATCAGTATAATATGGTATGTAACGTGTTGTGAGCACCAATGTTATTGCTAATATAAATTTCAAGGCTACACACACACACACACACACACATGTATTTATCTGAGGTACCAAATAAAATTTACGCGTAAATAAACTTTTAGCCAGATTTTATTTATGAAAATTGTGATAATTAGAATTATTGAGGGTACACATGGAGTCAAATAATCATGTACGATAAAACTAAGGTTGCCATTCTATTAACTAAAATTATTATTCTTCGTGCCTAGATGTTCAACAAAGTCCGAATTATATTTACATGTGTTAAAGTTTAAGGAAATCATTAAAAACTAAAACAAAACAACTAGTGTACCAGAAAGTGATTTATACACGGTGTTTCAAAAGTTTAGATGTAAACAAATACGTTGGTTGATCACAAATTGTTTCGTGTTATCAGATCTCGCACTCAGAGTTAGAGTAAAGTTTTACAAAAATAGTACACGTACAATTGATCTTCGTTTTCATATGTTATTTAATTCCTGGAAACAATTTCTTTTTAGTTTTGCATAAGGTATTAAAACTAGCTTAAGGATTATTGAGTTGAACTGAAGTACTGGTATGAAAGTTTTCTTAATAAACAGAATTTAATGATTTTTCTCAAGCGTTCCCAATGGAAATATGACAATTATAATCGTTCATAAGCTATAGTAGAAAAATCTTGATGTACTGACAGTACACAAGTACATATTTACATATACGTGTTGAATTATCGCTTATATTTGATTCTGTCCTTGATTTGTGCTTTTTACAACGTATTCAGTTTTGCAGATTATTATTTTTAACACTATCTAGCGAACTGTATTTTTATTTTGAACTACATCCAAATTTTATTGTAGTTACTGGTTGTCAAAATAAGAAACAAAGTTAAACCTAAGCATTCTGTATTTTATCAATTACTATCTAGCTGTTTAGAAGACAGCGTGGCTATCGTGATATTTATTCGATATTGTTGTTTAAAAAGAGGATATTGTTAAATATTGTGTTTTTATGGCAATAATACAAACGTTTCTTTACATTTGTATTTTGTTTTGTTGTTGATCATATAGTGTTATGGTGGTAATACTGTTCGTGTGTCTCTGAGGTTACTGACAAAGATTTCGTTTAAAATAAAATTGACTTTACTACCTTCACACGAAGAATTTCTAGAAAAACTTCCTTTTGTGTTTATATATATTACATTAGTTTCGACCTTACGCACATATTGATTAACATTGTTATAAATGTCTCTCACTTTGGGCTTAAGACCAAAATTAGTCATGTAATATGCACATATGCCAAGATTTTAGTATATTTATATAGAATATTACGGTAATTAGAAAGTAATCCTGCGTTAGTATAAAAAAGGGGACCATAAAAAATAAACATAAGTGTTAACGGTTATTGCTAAACCTGGCCAATGCCACCCAACTAATTTTCATTATTTTAATAATGGAAATTATTTCCGAAGAAGGATGAAACAAAAATAAATACGCATCGACTCGCCTCATCCTCGGAGAGGTATGATGCGTAGACGTTGTTCTGACGGTTCCAACGGCTTCGATTATTTTAATAATGGCTTGACCTAACTATGCATAAATATTGTATTCGACTGCTTCCGTAACGGCATTTTTAAGACGATTTTCATATCGTGTTTAAATATTGCCTCAGTTTGTTTTTATCTAAATATGAATTAAATAACTTATATAGGTTTTCATTAGGTCGTTCTGGCCCTTACAACCAAAGAATTTAAATTTTATGGAATTTTGGCTCATAAGTTAATAGCTTAAAATAAATCACATTAATAAGACAGTTGTGTTTACAGTACACATGGTTCATGAATATATTAATAACTGAAAATTATCTGTACATGTATTGCTAACTTCAAACACTGCAGACTTTCAACATGAGTACTGATCGGTGACTTTATATACGAAACCTGGAGTTGTAGGAGATAGACCATTATTGTCTAACAAGAATTGTGCGTACATGGGAATTTTTTATGTCTTAAAATTTAATCTTACTATTTAATTTGTTCTACCTGCATGAAAATGTCATGATAAAAAGTGTAACATTCACATTTTTGTTTTCGTTTGCTATTGATATTTATTTGTTGTTATTCAGTCGTTTATAAAAAGACAACTTTTCCCCACATTCTCTGGAAGAATGTCTTTACACATTTCTTACTGAATGAAATATTATTTGGAAGTATCAAAGAAGTTGAGAAACTTACATTATATTTTTTGTTGAAAAGAAATTAAGGTTGGGTAGAAAACCAATTCAATATTCTATAATGCAATTAGAAAGTTGTCAGTAATAGTCTCAGTTATATTTTAAAACATATGCGCGAAGAAAAGTAATTGGAATTAGATAACTTTATTATTTATGCAATTAACATTAGACTGTAAAATGATTTTGAAAAATGTTTCCTAATCACAATGAGTAAAATATGAAGTACATAACCTAAAAACATAATATATTATTTTAATGTACATGAATTAATAATTACAAAATCTTAAAGTGAGAATTTGCCTTTATTGTTTTAACCTTAGCACTGTGTTTTTCTCTTTGAATTCCTAAAGTATGTTGTGAATACATTTAAATTGTGATGTTCAAACAACCTAGTGTTGCTGTTTTTCCTTTAGTGCCTCAAGTCGTCGACAGGATGTATACCAGAGTATTATTATATTTGTTGTCTGTGTAACAGTAAAGCAATAAAATGAATACTTACAGCAACTGTATACTTTCTTCATTTAGGGACAGTCAGAGGTCTAGTCAAGAACAGAAATATAAACATTTTAAATTAATAAGCACGTTTTGTTTAAAAATCAGTTTATCAACCAAAGCAAGTTATTAAAAAAAACAAGTTTAGCATAATTCAAGTTTTTATAGGCGTGTTCAGGTTCCTGTAACTGATATGTAGTAATTGTAAAATTATACAACTTCCTGTGACGTACATGGTGCAAGAACATTGGCAACTACTTATGGAATGGTATTCTTAAATACACTTTTCGCTCGGTTTCTGCGGATAATCGGATATTTATTTTGGAATTGTATTAATGAGTAAATTTAAGTTCCACTTTCACTAAGTTTGATGAAAGAGACGAAACACAACCTAAAAAAATTATTGCAAACAATCGAAGCGTCTAATGGATTGTATGAGATGCAATTCTTTTTACTAGGCAGAGTTGAAATCTGTATTTGAATTGAAGACTGTTCTAGATTAGGAGAGCATAGCATTCATTATATAAACGGTGTTCTATAATACCATCTATCTCGTCACGGATGTGTTGCGTATGCCATTGGTGGCCATTCCAAATTCAAAATTTGGGTGGATATAATCTCATGGTACCATTTAATCTGCAAGTGTAAAAGATCATAGCGTTCCTTTCGCAGTGAGAAATTTCACATAAATCCATAGGGAAATGGTACAGGACAACAGATGATCAAAGAAAAAAGAATTTATCACATTTCTTGGACAATGTCAAAACTACACAAACAGCTAGAAACATGTACGAGGGCTGTTCAAAAAATACGCGGACGACGTCATAAAACAAAATGTACTTTATTTAGAAGTTACAGGTCTGGGACCCCTTCAAAGTACTCTTCTCCCCAACGCACACACTTATCCCAATGGTGTTTCCACTTGTTGAAACAGTCCTGGTACGCTTCTTTTGTAATGTCCTCCAGCTCCTTCGTCGCATTTGCCTTAATCTCGGGAATCGTCTCAAATCTTCTTCCTTTTAAGGGTCTTTTGAGTTTGGGGAACAAGAAAAAATCGCAAGGAGAAAGATCAGGTGAGTAAGGGGGGTGGGGAAGAACAGTGATCGAGTGTTTGGCCAAAAACTCACGAGTTCTGAGGCATAAATTTCGCAGCAACGCGGTGCATCTTCAATTTTTCGGTCAAAATCTCGTAACAAGATCCAACTGATATCCCACACTCTTCAGCAAGCTCTCTGACAGTCAGACGTCAAATTACCCGCATCAGGGTGTTGACTTTGTCGACGTGTGGGTCGTCAGTTGACGTGGAAGAACGTCCAGGACGCTCATCATCTTCAATGGACTGTCGACCATCCTTAAAACGTTCATGCCACTTGAAACATGCCGTACGCTTCATAGCAACATCACCGTAAGCCGTGTTAAGCATAGCAAAAGTTTCAGTCGCAGATATTCCAAGTTTAACACAAAATTTCACAGCAAGTCGTTGCTCCTTCAGGTAATTCATTCTGAAATCCGCCAAACGAAAAAATCGCACTTCACTTAAAACCGCATAGCTAATACACAAATGAAGATATCTGCAATCGGGAAATGGCGTCGTAATCAGCTGATCTGTGCGAACCTAGCGACACCAAGCGGATTCCCCTGGAGCCGCGCAATTCAAACAGTCTGCGTATTTTTTGAACAGACCTCGTATTTGCAAAAATGATTTTTAAAATTCTAGTTGGTTGGAATAAAAAAAATACAGGAAAAATATGTTTTGCATAATAAACATTCCTTTTTATTGTCATCTTTCGGCTAGTTTGGTCATCCCTAACTTTCAAATTTTCAAATATGAAATAAATTCATTCATTGTTTGTGAAACTTGTCTAAGTTATTAATATTTGAAACTGTTGATACTTGGTTAAGTTCGATAATTGGAGAGCTGAGGAAAATAAACAAAATTTACTTTTCATAAATATTTCATTTATTAATACCGTGTTTTCACCCATACTTGACAGTGCATTTACAGGAAGAACTAAGGTAGTAATAAATTAAATAGTTGTGAAATGTACAACAGTCGTTAATAAGTAAACGATGATCCATTTGTGGCTTCTGACTATTAGAATGTGTCACTAAGCAATTTGTCGTTCACTATTCGCTTGACATCAGTTGGCTCTAACACAGTCAGATAACTGAGGTCTTAGACACTGCTGCACAATCACTCAAGTTTCTAAAGATGAAATTGTCAATAAAATTATCTCCTTTGTAGATTTACATTGATTTAAAACATCAGTGATTTTAAAAGGATCAATATCAAATGGATAGCTAACTGGACAATATAACCAAAAAGAATAAAGACTTGATCTCAGATAGAAAAAGTCAGAATTGAAACGTGGTCAATTAGATTTTGATTGGTTTCAAGTTCAACTATAAATGTAGGTTTCAAAGTGGTAAGAACACAGTTACGAGTAAAATCTGTCCTAAAAGCCTGTTTTGGCTACAGACATAGACATATAAATAAGTGCAATCACGAGTATATTGCCTCAGGTAAACCTCTCTGTTACACCTATTAATGTCCTAGTCCACCAGGCTTTATTAGTATTTCACATTTTACCAACATATACCTATGATGCCTACTATTATCATTGCCATGGCAGCTTGCCTAGGACCCTCCTGTATTCTTTCTACCATTGTTTTTTATACACACAAAATCTGAGTTCAGAGAGGAAAAATGGCATAAAAGTATAAGCTCTGGTTCCTATATAAGAAACTAAACTGAGTAGCTGCTATATAAAAGTTAATTTTAACTTCTGATCATAAGAACCTATCAGCAAAGATAGGATATGTTGCCAAGAATTGCAGATAAAACCCTTAGAAAATATAAACTATTCCTGTATGATGAGAAGGAAAATAAACTGCTACAAGTGTGAAAAATGTAAACATTACATTCGAGACTGTAATGAATCAGTTATTTATAATGAACCAATGAAATGATATTTTGAAGACAAGATAATTTTATCTAGCCCAATTAAAATAAAAGTTCGTTGTTTAAGAAAATAAGCCAAAAAGTCAATGAATTCAGAAAGAGCGTTTTATTTTCCACTTAAAATTCTGACTATACTTTGTTTCACACAATTAATTGTTTAATTGTTGTAATACTAGTATTGGTACTTGTGAGGAGTTAGTTACTTGATTGTTAATTACGGAAGTTTAATGCAGAACTGCTATGTTTGTTGTTTGTGTAGTAAGATTATTAAACGGACTTCACAATCCAAAGAGAAGGAGATGGCTCTTTCGTTTTCAAATTTAGATATTGTATTGTTTTTGCTACAGGAAAAGTTTTTGTAACGCGATTAGCATGTGTAGAATTGTCTTGAAAGCTTGGAAATCTTTTCAACCATATAAAACGGTTGCTAGGCAAGACTAGTTTTTTTTTTTAATTTCGCACAAAGCTACTCGAGGGCTATCTGTTCTAGCCGTCCCTAATTTAGCAATGTAAGACTAGAGGGAAGGCAGCTAGTCATCACCACCCACCGCCAACTCTTGGGCTACTCTTTTACCAACGAATAGTGGGATTGACCGTCACATTATAACGTCCCCACGACTTTTGGTGCGACCGGGATTCGAACCCGCAACCCTCGGATTACGAGTCGAACGCTTTAACACACTTGGCCATGCCGGGCCGCTAGGGGAGACTAAATTAGATTGCTAATTGATTGTTTAGTTAATTCGGCACTGTAAATTTCGAGTTGGTTTGTCAAGTTAAGCCTAACGTTAGTGAGATGAAGGTTATAAAACGTGTATTCAAAGAAATTAAATCAACATTATTTCATTATTATTAAAAGACAGAAATTTGAGTATATCTATTTGAAAAAGAATGCTGAAAATAATGAAAAAGTTGTGAGGACGGAGGTTAAAATTATTCCCTTTTTCAGATGCAGATGTCTGTAGGCACAAAATCATTACCCAGTATCATTACACTTACAATTTCTGTTAATAGTAACTTACTTTTTGTTCAGTAATATTGCCTGAGATTAAACTATGTCACAGTGTAAAGCAACAGTCATATGATATTAGATGAAAAAGTTGAACTTTAGTTTCTCATGTAAAGCAATGTTAATTATTTTAAACATGTTTATTGTTGTACTTTCATTAGTTCTTAGATGGATGTCAGTAGCTGTTAGATAGGTAATTATAGCTATACTTCCATAGGTTTGTAGGTGGATAAAAATAACTATACTTCCCTTGGTTTGTAGGTGGATATCTATAGCTATGCATTCATTACTTGTTAAGTACGTGTGTATATATATGCAGACATACACACTCATCAGATGTTTGGTGGATATCTATAGTTATATATTCATTACTCTTTAGGCGGATATCTATAATCCATTCATTACTTGTTAATGAGATATTTATAGTACATGCATCACTTGTTAAATGGATATCTATAGCTTTATACATCCATTACTTGATAATGAGATTTCTATAACTATATATACATTATTTGTAAGATAGATATCCATATTTATATGTGTGTATATATACAGTCTTTAGTTGTTAGGTGGATCACGGCAGCTATACGTTCTTTACTTACTAGGCGATTATCTATAGCTGTGTACTCATTAGTTACTAGTTGGCTACTTATAGTTATACATTTGTTACTTGTAAGGTGGGTATCTATAACTATACGTTCATTGCTTATTAAATGGGTATCTAAAGTTATACATTCATTACTTGTTCGGTGGATATACACTGCTCGCCAAAATCTTAAGGCCAATGAACATAAAGAAAAAATATGCATTTTGCGTTGTTAGACTCAACCAGTTATTTGAGTAGAGCTTCGAAAGATGAAAATAAGAAAAGGTTTGTTTGTTTGTTTTTGAATTTCGCGCAAGGGCTATCTGCGCTAGCCGTCCCTAATTTAGCAGTGTAAGACTAGAGTGAAAGCAGCTAGTTATCACCACCCACAGCCAATTCTTGGGCTACTCTTTTACCAACGAATAGTGGGATTGACCGTTATATTATAACGCCCACACGACTGAAAGGGCGAGCATGTTTGGCGCGACGGGGATGCGAACCCGCGACCGTCAGATTACGAGTCGCACGCCTTAACACGCTTGGCCATGCCGAGCCAATAAGAAATGAAAAAATAAAAATAAAAAACCTTTTTAGCATTTAATAGGGAAAATGTGATCACTACTTAAATTAGCCTAATTACTAACTGGCCAAAAGTTTAAGACCATACCAAAAAGAAGTCCTTAACAGGGTAGGAAATGCTCATGAAGAGGTCTCAGTAGTGAGTTGCACAGCCGTCATTGCGAATAACTTCAGACATTTGCTTTGCATGGTCGATATAAGCGTTTGCAGAAGGTTGGCTGGAATGTTATTCCAAGTGGTGAAAATGGCTTCACGAAGATCATGCAGCTTGAAAATGACGTCCATCTCTATAGACTTCCCTTCCCCCAAACATTTTCAATGGGCTTCAGTTCGGGCGAACATGCTGGATGGTCGAAAAGAATCACATTATTCGCCATGAAAAAGTTTTTTGTCCTGCGGGCATTGGGGATTGCAGCGTTGTCCTGCTGAAAAATCCAGTCATTTTCACACAAGCGAGGGCCTTCAGTCAATAAGGATGCTCTCTCCAACATACCAATGTAGCCAGCTGCTGTTTGATGCCCCTGTGTAACTTGAAGCTCCATTGTTCCATGGAAGGAGAAAGCACATCATATCATGATGGAACCTCCTCCACTATGTCGTGTAGAAAATGTCTCCGGTGAGATATCCTTATCGTGTCAGTAACGTTGGAAGCCATTTGGACCAACCAGGTTAAATTTTTTCTCATCAGTGAACAAAACCTTCGTCCACTTTTCCACGTCCCATGTTTGGTGCTTCTCAACAAAGTTTAACCAAGATGTTTTGTGGTGTGGAAGGAGGCGTGGCTTTTTAAGACGTTTACGTTTCTAAAGCCTTTCTCTCGTAAATGCCGTTATATTGTTCTTTAGCTGCATTCTGCATCCGTAAGGGCCTTAATCTGGTGTCTTGCCGGACAAACCGTTGAATCCTCCTGCTCAACGCCGATGAAATTTTCTTGGGCCGACCGCTTGAAATTCTCGTTCCGTATCCCTCAGGGTCTTTTAAGAAATTTGCAACAGCAGTTTTACTACGCCCAATCTCACCAGCGATGGCACATCGAGAGAGACCTTGCTTTTGCAGCTGAACAATTCTGCCACGTTCAAACTCTGCCAACTTTTTAGCCTTTGCCATGTTTTTACCCAATATAACACATGAGATGTCACTGGGAGATGTTGACAACGCTAATGCTTGAACGCAAATGACTAAATTTCGTTACGTGTTTACCGATTAACACTTCGTTTCAGTATGGTCTTAAACTTTTGACCAGCTAGTATTTAGGCTAATTTCATAGTATTTACATTTTCCTCAATAAATGCTAAAAGTTTTTTATTTTTATTTTCAACTTTTGAAGCTCTACTCAAATAAGTAGTTGAGTTTAACAACGCTAAATGCATATTTTTTCTTTATGTTCTTTGGCCAGCAGTGTATATCTATCTATCTATCTATCTCTATCTATCTATCTATTTATTTATATATATATAGCTATACATTTGTTATATATTAGATAAGTATGTATAACTATACATCACTGCTTGTTAGATGCATACCTAATTTTTTACATTTATTATTTGTTAGATAAATACCTATAGTTAGGTATCCATTACTTATTTCTTGAATATATACATTTGTATATGTATACACTTATTAATTGTTAGGTAGATATCTACAGTTATACGTTCGTTACTTATTAAATGTATATCTATAGGTATACAATCACTAGATGTTGAATAAGTATCTATAGCTATATATTCATTGCTTTTTAAATGGATATCTAAAGTTACACATTCACTACTTCGCAGGTGGACATTAGTAGTTATACTTTTATTACTTGCTTGGTGGATTTCTGCGCCTACACATTCATTATTTATTAGGTGGAAATTAAAGCTATACACTCATCATCGAGTGGATATATAGAGAGAGGTGGATATATATAGCTATAATTAATTTGTATGTTAATATTTAAAACTATACTTTTATTATTTGTTAGGTGAATAACTATATATATCCACCTCAAAAGTAATGTATGAATAACTTACAACTAATGAGTGTAAGTTAGATATCTATAGCTATATATTTAGTACTTCTTGGATAAATATGTACAGTTATACTATGCATTGATTAGTTATCAGGTGGATATCTATAATTGTAGAATCATTACCTGTTAAATGGATATCTATTACATTACCTTTATTATCTGTGACTTGGATATCTAAAGCTTATTAGATATATAGTTGTAGCCATGTATAAATTTTTTGTTAGGTGAATTCTATAGCTACTCATTTATTACCCGTTAGCTATACATTTGTTACTTGTTAAGTGGATATCTATAGCTATACACTCATTATTTGTACTTCAATATCCATAGCTACACATTTTAACTTGCTAGATGTATATCTTTACCTATATGTTCGTCATTTGTTACGTGTATATCTATATCATTGTTAATTGTTAGGTGGATATGTAACATTCGTTGCTTGTTAGGTAGATATCTATAGCTATATACTCATTAGTTATAAGTTGGATATGTAAAGCTACACTTTCTTAAATAGATATCTGCAGCCATACTTCTATCAGTTGTTAGTTGAATACTGTAGTTTTGTTTTCATTAGTTCTTATATGATATCCACAGCTATACTCTCATTAGCTCTTTTGCAGATATATATAACTATACATACTTGTTAGTTGTATATTTTTTATTATACATTCATTACTTGCTAGATTGATATCTATAGCTTTATGCTCATTACTTCTTAGGTCGATATCAATACCTACACATTCGTTTTCAGATGACTATTTAAAGATATTTAAATAAATCGCTAGTTGTTAGATGGAAATGCACATTTATATTTTTGTTACTTCTTACAATGATATATAGAGCTATACATTCATCACTTCTTTGGTGAATGTCCATAGCTATGTAATTATTAGTTGTTAGTTGGATATTTATAGCAATATTTTCTTTACTTCTCAGGTGAAGATTGCAGCTATACTTTCATTATCAGGTGAATATCTGTAGCTATACATTCATTAGTAGTTGGTTGAATAACTTTAATTGTAAATTCGTTACTTGTTAGGTGGAAATTGACTGCTTTACATTCATTAACTGATGGTTGGATATCTATATATATGCATTCGTTACATGTTGGTTGGATATCTATACATATACATTCGTTATATGTTAGTTAGATATCTATACATATACCTTTGTTATATGTTAGTTAGATATCTATACATATACCTTTGTTATATGTTAGTTGGATATCTATACATATACATTCGTTACATGCTAGTTGGATATCTATAACTATAGTGTGTTTAATTGCTAGATGGATATCTATAACTATATATTAATTACTTGTGAGGTTGATACTTATATCTCTACACTTATTAGTCCTCAGAAGGATATCTATAGTTATACTTTCTTTAGTTTTTAGGCGGTTACCTAGAGTTATATTTTCGTTATTTTTACGTGGATATTTGCAGCTGTACTTTCTGAAGTTGTTTTGTGAATATCTAAAGCTATTGTTTCTTTACTTCTTGGTTGGATATCTACATCATTCATTACTTGTTACGAGGGTATCTATAGCTAAGCCTTCATTACTTGCCAGGTGGATATCTGTAACTTTACTTTTATTAGTTGTCAGTTGGATAGCTATAGCTATACATTGTTTATTTGCTAGATGGATATCTTCAGCCATATACTCATTAGTTGTTAAATATATAGCTACACATTCGTTAATTGTTAGACCGAAATTTATAGCTTTACACTTATAACTTTTTAGGTGAATACCTGTAGTTAAAGATTCATTACTTGTTAGATGTATATCTAAAACAACAGTTTCCTTAATTTTCAGGTGGATATCTAATCCATACTTTCATTAGTTCTTAGGCGAATATCTGTAGCTGTACTTTCTTTAGTTCTTACAAGAATATCTATCGCGAAACGCTCGTTAGAGGTTAGTTGGATATCTAAAGCTGTTCACTCGTTAGTTATTAGTTGGATATCTGTGGCTCCACATTCGTTACTTGTTAGGTTGATATCTATAACTATATACTCGTAAGATAATAGCTGGATTATATATATTTATATATAACTATATATATAGATATATAGCAATATATTTATTGCATGTTAGGTGAATATTTATATCGCTACACTCATTAGTTCTTAGAAGAATATTTATAGCTATACTCTTCTTAGTTTTTAAGCGGTTACCTGGAGCTATACTTTTGTTATTTTCAAGATGGATATCTTTATCTATAGACACATTAGTTGTTAAGTGGACATCTATAACTGTACACTAATTAGTTGTTAGATGTATAGTTATAGTTGTACTTTCGTTGCTTTCTAGGTGGATATCTGCAGCTATATTTTCATTATTTTTTAGGTAAATATCTATAACTGTACTTTCGTTAGTTCTTTGGCGGTTATCTACAGCGAAACACTCATTAGTTGATAGTTGGACATCTATAGCTATATATTTATTACTTGTTAGGTGGATATATCTAAAACTACATAATAAAAATCATACCCAAAACCACCCCAACAACCAAAAACCCAAAAGACTATAGACCCATCAGCCTGATCAACAGTATAGGTAAACTTCTGGAAAAAATACTAACAGCGCGTCTCATATGGTACTTGGAAAGAAACACGCTACTATCTGAAATACAAAACGCCACTCGTAGAAATAGACAGACCGCTGATCACTTAGTAAGGTAAACAGAATCAATCACACAGGATTTCAATAAACACCACATCACAGTAGGCGTATATCCTGACGTAAAACAAGCTTTCGATTCAGTCTGTTTCATTTCAATCTCCCATAAACCTTAACAAGATGGATCTCAAGCTTCTTAGATAACAGAACAGCTAAAGTGAAAATCAACAATGCAACATCTCACACCGTTCACCTCTCGGCAGGCGCTCCCCAAGGATTTGTACTCAGCCCCCTGTTATATATCATATATATTAATAATATTCCATTCCCAAAGTTAACGTATACGAATGCCTCTCAATACGCCGACGACATACCCCGTATGGAGCACGTCACGTGAACCCCCGCTAGCGACCTCGAAAGTTCAAATCACCCTTAACGGTATAATCGCGTGGTATAATACCTGGCGTGTAGCACTTAACTCAAAAAAAAGCACAAGCCATAATCTTTAAACAAAAAATCACCAGAAAAAATAAATCCATTCCAAAAGTCAAACTTAAAATGATGAACACAAAGCTCCAATTCTCTCCCACCAATTCCTAGACATTACATTCAACAGAAAACTAACATGGACCGATCACTTTAAAAACATTCTCGCAAAAATCTACAAATGAATCTTCTATTTAAGGAGAATCAGCGGCTTTGTCAAGGGATGCAGCGCCAAAACTATGTTAATCATTTAGAAGGTCTACATTCGCCCCATCATTGAATATGGAAACATTATTACAGCAAATACGCCTCTCAAACACCTCAGGAACCTGAAACAAATCCAAAATCTCGCTATTCGATTAGCCTATCGTCTCGAAAGAGCATGCAACATCCACCGCCCTCAAGAAAAAACTTATCTTCCTAGCATCTCGATAGTACAAAAAGGCATGTAATCGTACCCAACTAACTAAACAATTTCCAGAACCAGTAGCCACCCCACGAACATGGCGGCGATACCTCTCTCCCTACAACTTTATTCACGCTCTGAATGAAAACTGAAGTGTCTAAACACACATGTCATTTAGCTTTCTAGCGTTGGGCACTGGTAGGGTAGATTATTTGGCGCCCTAACAGTGAAAGTGAGTTTCCTCAGGGTACTTCCGTTTTCCTCCACATCAAAATTCTGTTTCATTGGATCTATATTATTCTATTGATTTGATCCCAGTCCTAAAGAGAGATCCGTTTTTAGAACCTAAATTCGCGTGAATCTCAGTACTTGAATGTAAACAGCACTGACGTACGCCTGCACCTCGTTGCTCGTTCCGTTGTATCTACAACTACACTTCCAGCGAAGATCTCAGCATGACTCCAACTTTTCCACTAATTCCAACTCGCCGAGACCTTTTCATAGTTTTGACCAACTGGTACCACAGAGACAATAAAACGATCAAATGACAACCAAGGTAATTATTACTACATACTACCTCTGTCTCTCTTGTTGTTTGAGTATATAAATTTTGTATACCCGGGAGGGTCAGGTACACTATACCTCTTCCTCCTTCCTCTTCATTGTTAGTGTGGACTGCTTAGTATATTTAAAGTTAATACATGAGGGCCAGAGTGATGAACATTACTTAGGCCCTTTTCAGGGCAATGTCCATGTATATTGTACTTTCAGATTCACTAAATCTAGCTCATAGATGCCTGTTTTATTCTAGCACTAATTTATTATTATTGTTATATATATATATATATATATATTATTTTTTATTATACTTTTTAGTTATTTATTTTTATTTTATTTTTTACTTAATTTTAACTCAATGATATAATATATAAATTAATCGGGGAGGGGTGTTTAGGACTCCCTTCATCATATATGCAATACCTGTCCAGTTCACATAACAGTTCATTTTTTCTCCAATTTTTATCAAAATATTTTATTGTACTAGGTAGGAATCTATCTGCTATTGTTTGTGTATTTGAATATTTATGCATAAACTTTGAGGAAGTGGTTTTGGATACTCTATATTCTGTCGTAATTAGTGTATTTTGTAATGATTGTGGTTTGGTTTGCAGTTGTTTTTTTTACTTACGTTAATCCATGCAGGAGCTGCATAGTCTACTACCAGTCTTATATAAATTTTGTATATTTTAAGGATGTTTTCAAGTGTTGTTCCATAGTTTTTACCAGTTAGACTCCTAGCATAGTTTAGTCTTTGCCAAATTTTAGTTTTTATGTTATTTATATGTTTTGTCCAGGTAAGTTTTGAATCATATGTTAATCCTAAAAAAGTTTCAGATGTAGCAGTCTGGAGAAGCGCTCCATTCATATAAATCTGCGGTTGTGCTTTTTGATGTTTCATTGATTTTGAAAATATCACTAATTTTGTCTTTGCTATGTTTATTTTAATTTATATTTTTGGCAGTAGTCACTTATTCTGTTTAGTTGCGGTTGTATGTTAGTGGCTGCTAATGCTGGAGTTGGGGCACTTTTACAAATTGCTACATCATCAGCGAACTGTGAGGAGTATTCGTGATTTGGATCTTTAAGTGGAATATTATTCACATATATGATGAAGAGAATAGGACTAACTACCCCTCCTTGAGGGACGCCAGCTTCTGGAGTGAAGAACTCAGAGCAAGTTTCCTCTACATTTATTCTGCATTTTCTACTTTCCAAAAAGTTAAACAACCAGCGAATAATTCCACGCGGTAGTCCCATTTCATTCATATGGAACCGGAGACCATTGTGCCATACAGTGTTGAATGCCTTCTCGATATTGAGGAAGCAGGCAACAGTGCATTCTTTTTTATTAAAGCTGTTTATTATTGTTTCGGTTAACCTAATTAAGTGATCTGTTGTTTGTCTATATTTTCTAAATCTGTTTTGTTCTTCTGGTAATTTTGAATTAATCTCCAAAAATGTGGAGAGTCTATTGTTTATTATTCTTTCGAGAATTTTACCAATACAGCTGGTCAGGCTGATCGGTCGATAACTGTTTGGTTTATTGGCTGGTTTTCCTTCTTTGTGGAACATTAAAATATTAGCTTGCTTCCAAGAAACTGGGATGTATCCAGAGTATAGAGATAAATTAAATATTGCTAATAGGTGGTCAAATAATTTTGGAGTGCCTTTTTTGAGAAGTATTGTTTGTATTCCTTCATTTCCCGGTGCTTTGTTTTTTGTACTTTTGATTGCTTGTTCAAGTTCAGTTATTTTGATTTTTTTGGTGAGTAGTAGGGTATTGTATTCATGTGTATTGTTAGTGTTGCTGTTTTTAATGTTAACTGGAAAGTATGGTATATAATATATATAATTCTATGTTATTTGTTACGTGGCTGTTTATTTTATTGTAGTTATGGTTGTTCATACCCGTGTCATTGTGTGTTTTAAATATGCTTTGTAATTTATGTTTGAAGGCTTCTGTTCTTCTTTGTTACATACTACCCTCCAGTCCAATTAATCCATTTCGAATTAAGCGCTAAACTAAATTCAGCCGTGTGCGGGGTGAAGAGAAACAAAAGTTTCTGACCGCCCCGGGTTATTTTTCGTCCTCCGAGGTAACGAAAGTATAATTTAACCTAAATACCTACCAAGGAATTGGGGATATCTCTATTTGTACGATAATTAGTTATTAGGTAGATATCTATAGCTATATACATGTTACTTGTTAGTTTTACAATATTGGTTTGTTCTGAATTTCGTGCAAAGCTACTCGAGAGCTATCTGCGCTAGCCGTCCCTAACAGCTAGTCATCACTATCCACCGCCAACGAATAATGAGATTAACCGTCACATTATAACGCCCCCACGGCTGAAAGGGCGAGCATGTTTGGTGCGACAGGGATTCGAACCCGCGACCCTCGGATAACGAGTCGAGTGCTTTAACCACCAGGCCATGCTGGGGCCGTTTTATAACAACCTACAGCTTTATAACGATGGCTTACGTTTGTAAAAGCTTATATTCGCTGCAGGTGTATAACGTTTTTCGCACGTGCGCTCTCTACAGCAGTTTTGTTATGTTCTGGTTAAAAAGGTCTCAAAATTTCCATGAATGAAAATAGAGAGAGAGAAGTGTTTTGTGCGAAGTTTGTTATTACAAATCCTATTATTGTTTGTGTATTAAAATCTATTTGTATTAAGAAAGAAAACTGTATGAATCAGTCTTGTTGGCAAACGTCATAAATTTGATACATTTTTACATTTAATTAACTTCTCGATTTAAATTACAATTTAACTGAGTTTTAGGTTATTTGAAATCATAATATGTAACGTTGGAGGCTCGTCCGAGATAATATATAATACGTAACAGTCTTGAAAACTGTGCAAATTATGATGTTATCAGAACGAACGTTTTAGAAACATATGAACAAATGCCAGAGAAATATAGGCACATGTTTAGACAAATTACTATATAATTTACTGAGTCGTATGTTAAATTTGCTAGACGCAAAGAAGTAGAGTAATAAAAACGACTTAGATCTAAACCTGTGAAGAAAGACTGAAAATTTAGACAACTTTTTGATTAAAGAACTGCTATACGTGGCACGTTTTAATGTAAAAGAGCATGCTGAAGATATAAAAAGTTGAGACTTTGTTAAAAGTTGCAAAATTGGCAGATAAGTTTGTTTTGATTCACAATTTAGTTTGGTCGAGAAATTCAAACTTCAAAAATTATGAAAGTGCTGGTTTTAATGTTAACAAAGATAAAATGAAAATACAGACAAATAGGCTAAATAAAGTAAGAAAAAATTTGAACAGTCCGAAAATAAGAGTAAACCTTTAGGCAGAGAAGGGACCTATGCGTTGTTGTACTATATATGGTATAATTGGTGTGAAATTATTCTTGACTACTGTGATGAGTAATGTTATGCAATGATGTTAAGATGGTTTTGAAATTATCTTATGATATCGAAAAAGGCGTTTTAGCAGCTTCTATTATGGGAATTTTCTGGGATATTGATTTTGTTGTGTTTTTGGTAGGTCAGGGTCTTTTGTAGCTGTGTTTATTTGTTAACTAGTTACTTTTGGTTGTGATTTTGTACTTATTTTTGTTTGTGGCTGAGTTTGAATAAGATATTTATTTATAACGTAGTTGATTTTGAATTTTCACAAAATGAAAAGTACACTATGTGCTTGTGCGATTGGTGTCTGAAGGAGTTGTATTTTTGCAGGTGTTTGTTGTGTCTAGCTCATTTTTATGTGTTTTGTAGTGTTTCCTCTAATATTATGATGTATTTTATAAATCCTTGTTTTGTTTTACTTATATTTAGAATAGCCTTTATAGTTTGTTGTTGCTTACAATTACAGCAGTATGGGTTTTTGTGTTCGTTTGGACATTATGTATTATGATGATCTCCATTACAGTCCATAAAAGGTGTGAAAGATTTACAGGCTGCCAAACATGCCCATTATGTTGGCAATTAGAACATTCTGTCCCAACTACAGCAGACATTTTAGATTCTTCAACCCGAAATCTCTGATACCAGAAAATAATATCATTTGGTACTAGACACGGGATATCCTGTGTTTCGTGTTCATACATTTTTATATTTGTTGGGTTCTCTGTTCTACTTGAAATAACGCATTCGACTTTAGGAAATGAAATATTATTCTGTGGAAGTTTATCCTTTATCAGTTCTACTTCTGTGTTGTAGTGTATTTCTTTCATAACAAATATTTTTATGTTTGATTTTATCCCTGACAAATAAATGATAATGTTACCTGAATTGAAAGCATTTTGGGGCCATCAAATTTCATTACAACTGCAATTTTCAATTCAAATTTAAACTATGACAGCAAAGCAAAGTATATCTAAGATCCACTGACACTTGTACAATAAGTAAGAGAGTAAAGACTGTGTGAGTGGCACTTGTTTCTTAATGCATAAACGACAACTGGAAAATTTGAAGATTTTTATTGAAGCATGAATCAAACACAACAAGGTAAGTATGGACCTAATCACTAGAGAAACAAAAAAGTGTAACTTTTTAATTGCAAATATAATATACTTAATTACATTTGTAATAAAGTTATTTTATTAGGGTTTCTGTTTAATTCGATACATGTTCTAAGGGGGCAACACCTTGAGATCTCATCTTCAGCAGCGTTTACCCGTGATACACCACTAAATAAGTACACGTTTTGAATTCATATTAGTAATAAAAGTGTAAAATGTTAAAGATCTAAAATATAATCTAGCTTGGTTGATATGACAAAAATTACACTGGTTTAGGACAAGACAGGGCTTAAAAGAATTGTCAGAATTTGTCAATGTCAATACTTGTGATGTACTATAAAGTTTTGAAAGGTACGGAAAGAGATATTTCTGTTTTGTCAAAAGCGATGAAATATCCCCACACCATTTGTATTTGTGCTTACATTACGACATTTGTATTTCCTAACAAACAGCAGAGGTTTATTTCAATGTCCATTGAAGAAGAAACTAAAACCACGAAATTTTATGAATTTTAATTGCAGAGAACTTCAAGTGAATGATGAGTGTTACTATGTTAAATAGATTCTATAATACTAAAATAATTGGACAAATTGTAGGTCATTCATTTCTTATATAGGGTGTACACAAATGAATGATGGAGTTTTGTAAGCAGATTAGTTAAAACAGATACACACTGTGCATTGAATTTTTGTTTATTTGATTTACCAATTCCAAAAGTTTTTTTATAAGTGCGACTTTAACCATTTCGAAAGATTTTAAAACAGCATTACACAACTTCAATGTGTGCACCATTAACAACGATATACACATCATATCTATAATCCATTTCTGTCTATAATAGATTAAAAATATCCAGAATAATACTTTTAATTACTCTAGTGACGCCTTGTTGTAAATTACATAAATCAGCAATCTTTTTTTGCTGCACAGAAAGTTCTTCATTGGCCACTCAGAAAGAACATAGAAGTGTGAGTTGGGTCTCTTTGGAAGCCACACAGGAGGCCCATTTCTTCTGATCTATCAGTCAGAGAATCTGGCATTCAAAGCCCTGCAAACTGTCTTGCATTACCTTTGAATATTGCTTTCATGTGTTGTACTCTCTTCTAAATTGTTGTTGGATCAAATTCTCTGACTTCAGCTCAGTTAACCACAGAACGCACGCAGCCTTTTCTTATTAGAACACATCTCTGCAATACAAAACATTATTTTAAACAAAATTATATGAGTATATAAATAAAGTGGATATGCATATAATGCTGGCAATTGTAGTAGCGACATAATAGCAATGTCACGAAACCCCACTATTCTTGTACTTTCTGCATTTAATTGTAGTAAAATAATATGAATAAAATCATACGTAGAGGAATAACATAAGAATATAACTTATACTACACATTGTAACTAGTGAAACATGCATTATATGTAAATATATACCTATAAACTGAAACTACATGCTAAATTATATAAAGAATTAAATAAGCTTTCTTTACAGGGTAATAAAAGTATAAAACGTAAATTATTAGTTATCGCAGCTCTATGATGAGACCATCATGGTAGCCTAGCAACATGCTTTCTGGACACTTCCATTATCATGACATCTGCCTGTCATAGCGCCAGCATCTTATGACATTTCGTGGGCAACTCCATGGCCACTGGATAACACAATTGTAGCCAGCTCAAGTTCAGAAATCAACTTTATCCATAATCTTGTGAACCTAACGATAACCGAATAAGGTCGAAACGTTGTTCGCTCCTCTACATAAAAATTTTTTCTCAGCCCATACCAGCCGTTTTTACATATGTATTTTTCTCTACAAGTGGGTTTTCTCGTCATCACTGAGACATATTTTTATTGTGCAGCTTTCAAGTATTTAAATATATATTATTTTTTATCTCATAATATGTGTAAGTGGATAATTCGAAATCGAAAGAATCCAGATGATGGTGAACACTCAGAAAATAAAGACAATTTAATTGAATCTGGCATTACTACCGAAAAGAGAATGGCGCGCGACTGGGAGAACGTTAAACGAGAATTTAGTGAAAGTTGGGAGTTGAAATTTGCAGTGATTGAAGCAAATACTAAGCCAGTGTGTCTTTTGTGTAACAAAGTTTATAGGAATAATAAAGTATACAACCTTAAGTAACATTTTAACGATTTTCACAACGAATTTGATGTAAAATTTTCAGGTGATAACAAAAATTGTATGAATTAAATTAGCCGTCTGAAAGCACAACTTCATGAACAAAAGGCAGGCCTAAAAGTACTTTTATCATCGATAAAACTAGTTACGATAGTTAGCTATAAAGTAGCTCAAAAAAGAAATCATATTCTGCTGCTGAACTAATAAAAGAAATATTGATTGTAGTCATTGACACTCTGTTGGAGAATTATAATTTAAATGTAAAAGGTGATATTCTTCAAAAGGTAAATAACTTGCAATTAAGTCGAAGAACAATTGTCCGCAGAATGCTAGAGTTAGCGAAAGACATAGAAAATCAGTTGCTTGAACAACTGAAAGACTGTTTGTATTTTTCTTTAGCACTAGATAAGTCAAGAGATGTTAGTGACACTGCAAAGTGGATATTTTGGGTTCGATATGTAACTTCAAATCTTCAAGTGAGGAAAGAAATGCTTGGCCTTTGTGGATTACGAGATCGAACATGTGGAAAAAACATATTTGAAAAATTTATTGAAATGAAAAAAAAAATCAATCTGAATTAAAAAAAACAACTGGTTTCTGTCACAACAGACAGTGCTTCCGCCATGACTCGGGTGAAATTAGGATTTGTTTCTCTTTCGAAGGAGCATTTAATTGAAAATAATGTGAAGTCCACGCTGCTATTTTCCATTGCATTTTGGATCAGGAAAATTTGTGCTCAGATGTTTAAAAGTGATGAATTGAAAAATTTGATGGACATTGTTGTAAAAATTGTGAATTATATTAGAAGTGAAAGCTCTCTCATACATTGACAGTTTGTTGAGTCTTTAAAGAAAAGCAGTGACTGTACTTTTGATGATCTTACTGATTTTGCAAATGTAACATAGTTAAGTAGAGGAAAAGTTTTGGAATGATTTATTTCTTTATTTCCTCAAATAAAAGAGTATCTTGTTGAGAAAGGTAAGATTGAAAATTTTCCTGAAATTGAAACTTTCTCATGGCAGTGTGATTTGCACTTTCTGTGCGAAATGATGGCTCGCTTACTTGAATAATTTGAATATAAAGCTTCAGGAAAGAGGTAAAATAATAAGCAAGCAATCACATTCTATTCATGAAGTTCAATTAAAGCTAAACTTCCTTCAGGAAAAATTACAAAAGAATGATTTTACACATTTTCCAAAGTTGAATAGTTTTCTAGATATTTAATATTTGAATTTTTGCATGATCCATTTCAATTTGACTTAGGAAATTTCAGTAAGAAAATTACATATTTTTTGTCTTTGGATAAGTGTGGATTTGAAGACGAGATGCTTACCCTGCAAAGTGTAGAACATATAAAAAAGTAAACAAAAATGTTCTGTCAGAGATGTGGCTCACTATTCTGATAAATAACAATTTGAAATAGCAATTTCAAAATTATTTTCCATGTTTAGGTCCACATGGGTTTGTGGATCAACATTTTCTACGCTAAATATTCTCAAGTCTAGATATAGATCTCGGCTTACTGATATAAATTTAGAAGCAGAGCTAAGATGTTCATTCAACATAGATATTAAGCAAAATTTCACGAAACTTGTTAATGAAAATCCCCATGAGTTTTCACATTGAAGGTTAGTTGAAATGCAATTATTTTGATTAAACTAACATCTTTCTTTTATGAATAGTATGGCTAATGTTGTTTTCATTAGCCACTGTTGTGGCCATCATGAAAAAAAGTTGTCTACCCCTGGTCTGTAACATAATCGTCGATACACCTTCTAAGGCACCCAATCAGCACTCGTGTCCACAGTACTAGTACTCCACTAACTACTAAAATTGAATGTGAAACATTAAGTAAGTAAAGAATTTTCACTGGATGTTTGCTGCTTTTATTCACTAAAAATAATTTCACTCTAAAAATTTTGTATCTTATTATACACTTTCCTTAAAAACTGTTTCACTAAAACTTTCTACAAATCTGCTTCATCTTACAACTTATTTTTTCTGCAATGAATAGTTTGGTCAAGAAATGCACGACTGCATGCCCAGGAGCCATGTGAAGAGATGGACACCTATTACTTGAATAGTCAGCAGTACAAACCAGGAGGTTTCGTTCATTCATCCTAGAATGTGGAGTATACAAAAACACACTCTTCTGGTTGATTAATAACAGTGAAGATCACGGCAGGATATGCAGTTTAACAATTTAGTGATCCACTTTCATGTTGAATCCTATATTGCTAAAACCTGGAACCTAGGTTGTTATCAAATTACCCTTCAGTTCTCTCAAATATTTTAGCCATATTTTTTGACAAAACCTATCTCCAACTTTGTGATGATCCTTAAAACGATTGTTAAACTGCAACCCATTGATAATAGATAAGATCCCCAAATGATATTGTAAATGAAATAGCACGTTGATTGATGGCTCAGAAAAAAAAAAAAAAGGTCAAGTAAAAGACTAAAGAAAAGAAGACGGAAGTGGAGGAAGAACCAAAGATTGTAGAAAAGACAGCAGCTATTTAAATCACATTGACTTGGGCATCAATTACTAGTAGAAGCTTAACATAACCTGTTATCCGAAGTATAGTTTCAATGCCAAATTTCCTAAGTATAAAATAACTGTAGAAGTAACAGCATTAATATTATCGTATTTACCCTACGTACCTGGTGTTAACAACATAAATTATAAAAATAATTATATGCATTTATGAATAATAATAATAAGGTATAAATAGTTCCTACTGGCTGAATGTCTCATTGTAGTCAATAGTTTGGAATTAGAGATGGAACAAAGTTACATGGTATACACGCTGATCAATGTGCTTCAGTGATGCTGCTGCACAATTAGGAGTAAGATAGTCTATACTTAGGCCATTATTATATTCTACACTATGTAGATAAATACATAAACGTGAAATTAGAATATAAAAGTATTTGGTTTATGTACTTACATTTTGAACGAAGCCTAGAGTAAGTAAATCAGTTTATTGTTATTTTAAAAACAGATTAGGTCAGATTTCATACTTTTCAAGTTTCCAAACTCATAATAATATTATTTAAATCATCTTAATTATATTGAGTAATTGATGATAAAATAATCTAAATAATAATAAAATAGAAGTGGTTGCTAATAGCACAGTCAGAATTAGTGACAACAGTACACTAACCTAACTACACGTTTGATAGGACTATACTGGAAAGTGGAGAGCTTGTGTCTTGGCCAGCATTATACTTTTCTAGCATATAAGTCAGTATAACAAGTGATGTACCTTGCATATTATGAAATATGCCTTAAGAAATTAACTATTGGTAGTATTGCCAATCAGAAACACGTGTCGTATTTACTTTTGTATTAACGTTGCTCTGCTCGTTTGACTTAAGATATAATGTAAATTAACTTAACAATGAGATATTTGCATTTATAATATACGTATTTTCTAATAACAAGTTTGTTGTCAGTTCATTTGGGCTTTGAATTATTGAGAAAAATGCATTATCATTTTGGTTTATTACTAATCCAATCTATTTTTAAAGCTTAAAGTTGAATTCCATAACGTTAAAGAACTTCTTCATGTAGATGCACAAGGAACATCTTCTATCTAAATACATGTAGTTTCTCTCATGTTAGTTAATTTATTTGAAAACCTTTTTATGATTATCAGCAAAAATGTACAAGTTTTCAGGACCTACTTAACATTTACAGTGATAATTTTATTAGTATCAACACCTCTAAGAATTTACATTCAGAGTAGTATCAGTTTTACAGATCGTTAAAGAGTAACATCATAATCACAAAACTAGTACAGTTCCTAGATTTATATATCTTAAGAATAATGACTTTTAACAACGTAACTTGGTTCACATGAATCCTCTATTAATAACAATATATCCTCCCCCAAAGTGGATAAATTGACTTCCTTAAAACGTGGATTACAGATTAACGACATCCATCCATAGTAAACTAGTTGATTTAAGTTTTATTTTAGCAAATATAATCATCTTTAAGCAACAAGTTGATTGCTCTGAATCTTATATAAAGATATTCATCCTTCGTCAACAGGTTGAATCAATTTAACCTTACTTTAACAAAGATCATTTGTTGATTCACTTAAATTACTAAACTTACTCATCATTAGCTGATATGTCGATTTAATCGAATTATTTATCTGTTTGTTTAGAATTAAGCACAAAGCTACACAATGGGTTTCTAACGGTGTGAGTCCGCAGACATACCGCTGGGCTACTGGGGGTCTAATTGAATCATAAATTAATAAAGATAACCGTCCTCGTCGACATGTTGATACTTTTGTATCTTAGATTCATGAAGATAATCGGACTTAATCAACAAGTTGATTCGCTTTAAAATATCCCTTCTTAATCAACATAACAACACAGGCAAATTTTACTTTCAGTAAAGTGATAGGTTCAGGAAATCTGAAATTAGTAAAATATGGTTTATGTGTTTAGCTGTGTACACTGAAGGTTTGATTTAAATAATGAATAGTTGTTTTGAATTAAGCACAAAGTTACACAATGGGCTATCTGTGCTCTGCCCACTACGAGTATCAAAACCCGGTTTTTAGCGTTCTAAGTCCGCAGACATACCGCTGAGCCACTCGGGAGCTAAATAATGAAGATCATTGGTCAAAATCTACTGTTGTATTTTATACTTCTAGGCCAAAAATAACCTCATATTTTGATCAATTCTGCTTCTTTTGTCAAGATTTATTTTGATTATACTTCAACCTCATACCAGTATTTTTTTTTCATATCTTAGCTTCACGAATTTATGAGTTACTTCGTTTTCATATATACATTCCAAAAAGTTGTATTTGTGAATATATTCGTTAAGCTTAAATGTCTTATTTTCATCAACTTTATTATTTGGTTTTTTTGTGGCTTTTTCTCCTGACTTTGGAGAACCACTTCTTCAAGCCTATGCTTTTCTTTACAATTTTTGTTTGAATTTGGTTCATTCATGCATTTTTTTCTCTATGTTAGTCTAAAAGTTTGTTCTCTAACCTCTTTACACCTCGGTTAGTTTTAACTTGTGGTTCCAAGTTTTAGTAAATTCTAAAATACCGCGTGTGTTGATTTGATGCACATGTTACATAGTGTATTTTATTTGATTGCAAAACCAACAAACACTACTGGATAAATTAGTTTGAAATTTTGAGATGGTCTTTGTATAGTTTATGCAGCTTCAGAAATATCTTATTTTTGTTATATTTATATTACTTTGTAGCTTTGAAAATTCGACATTTTATTGTGATATTTTTATAAGAAGCAATACGAAATTCTGACCTTTTTGTAGATTATTTTAATTACTGATTTTTGTGTCTTCCTACTTTCAGTAAATGTTTCATATTATACAACTATAAATTTTGGCTTTGTTTCGATTGAAAACTCGTTTCAATACCTCTTGCCATGCTAAAAGTATAATCAAATTATTTTTTTTAAATGGTTAATCATAAGGTTCCATTTAATGTATGTAAAACTTTGAAGCCATTTTATATTTATTCATATTCTAATTTATTCTAATTATTTTGTTTTTCAAGTATATAATTAGGCTGACAAGTTTTAATGTAAACGTTTCCTAATGCAGCATCCTTGTCTGTAGAAAGAAACTTTGTAAGGTTGAATGTAAAATAAGCTAACCCTACCTCATCTTATTCAATAAACTGTTTTTCATTTCCAATGAAGCTGCAAAACCATAATTCAAATAAAGTATTAAAAACAGGGCAAGCTTTAAAACCAATTAGGGCACTAACTGCACTGGAACTTCCAAAAAACGACTTTTCTTCTAGCAACATACCATAACCCTAAGTTAAAAATTTTGTGCTTACAAATACTAGGGTAGGAGTACCATATCATTCAGTGTGCTGATATCATCCAAAAATCAAATTTGGAATTTTTGTTTTTATGCAAACAATTAATTAAATCTTTATTTTTTATTTATTGAAAAATTGACACCTTTTTTTTTAATGTGTAGATGTTTTTCAGTTTCGTTGGTTAATTTAAAGGTGTACTATCTTATGCTGCAACTTTCTCTGGCCCAGAGTAATTTTGCCCTAAATATTTAATTCCTCCTTGTTCAAAATAACTCTTTCTAATAATTATTTCTAGTCTGGAATACCTGGTTGTAATTAACTAGAAGCTAAATCCAGTATTTGTTTTCTGTGTTTGTTTGTTGCCAGTAATAAATGTTGCAAGTACTACTAATTTTTCAGTGTTAAATAAATAAAATAATAACTTAAATTGATTTGTAAATGGCATTTTTTGACCATCATTTGATAAGGAGACACAGATATCCAGAATGTTTTTCTATATGTTCACTTGTAAGCAAATAAGCACACATTGTAATGTAGTGACTGATGTTATCCAATGCATAATCCATAACAGAATCTATAAATTATGGTGCTATTTCCTTTCCATAATTATGCTATCTTTTCACAGACTAGAAGAAATACTACTAATTAACCAAACAACACTTTGTATTATATCTTGAAACTTTAATTGACAATCAAGCTGTTAAGCATCAAAACTGAGATTGTAAAGGCATCAAAATGATGATCAATGAACAGTTCAGTAAAAAAAAATTTAAGAGTAAATACAACAATCCTGCATCACAATATTGCACAACTTTAATTCTGCAAGTTATATTCAGCAGAGATCATTAACATATACAGATTTTTTTGTTCAGGAAAGTACATAGGATTTATTGTGTTATTCCTGTTGTTTATTTCCAGTGTAAAACAGAAATGTATAATCATTTATTACAGAACATTTCTTCTAGTTTCTGCAGTACTACTGCTGCATTTAATGCTCTAACTTGATTAAATGTATTTCTGTATTGTATCCTTTGTTTTTGGTATATTAGAGCAGTCCTGTGTTTAATTTTGTATTGTTGCTGATTTTAGGATTCTGTGATTGAAAGTTTTTCCAATTTAAGGTTATCATCACTCCATCAGCTTACATACTCTTATCAATTGTCAGAAGATTCCATCAAAGCCTACTATGACCATCAGTTATCAATATATTTTTAACTTTAAAATGCCACAGTGATAAGTGTAACTGTTTATATGCCATTTCATTTATGACATGAAGAAGCATGGTGAGGGATGAAAATTTCTCAGAAAGAAGAATGGCTTCCAACAGAAAACAAAAACTAGATTAAGTTTTATATATTTCAGTTACATTCTTGTTTTGTATGTGTATATTATTTACAAAGTTACACAGCTTACATTATTTATATTTTGTAGTGTGGTTAAATTTTCTTAAGCATTTGGCTTGTCCTCAAAGTAATTTGTAAAACACAACTGGTTTGTTTACTTGTCCTTTAAGTAATAATTTCAGAAGGTACCATTTAACTCGCAAGATTGACCATATAGGAAATTGGTTGGTTGGTTGGCATTTTATGGGTCAAAGAACTAGGCTGTACAAAACAACCCATAAAAAATATAATAATAGCAAAATTATTTTTAAGTGTAAAAGAAAATTAAGTTAAAACAATGGCCCAATGTCAGAATGAAGACTTAAACAGAGTTATGAAGGCCAATGGCCCTTAAAAAATTAAAAACATTCGTAAGGTGGACAGTGTCCACCATCACCAATGGCACAGTTCAATATCAGGAGAAAACCTAAGGTAAAAACATGTCTAAAATGGTACTGACTCTCACGGTCATAATGACTACATGACAGTGAAATGAGGGTTATTTTGACATGAGTGTCCCACAGACAACATATTGGTGCATCAGTCCCAGATAAAAGAAAATGATGAGTTAAAAACTGTGAGCAATGCATAGTCTAATTAGGATAACTTTCCCCTTCCAATCCTTATGGAAATAAGGTGGCCCAATAGGAGGTATTATCTGGAAAAGCTTGTTTGTTGTTTACTCCAAGTTAAATGCCAATTGGTACACAGCCAAGCCTTGAATACAGAACCATAATTCATGTATGGAACAGTCATAAAAGTGATAGCATCAGAGCAGACAAACTTAACTGCAGTGTCAGCAGATTCATTCCTATGAATACTGACGTAGCATGGTATCCAGAAGTACTGGATAGAAAGATAATAAAAAGAAGCAGGCCAGTCAGTTTTGAATATCGATGAAAACAGGGTGAAAACTAATGTGAAGAGATTCCAGAGCCAGTAGAGAGCAAAATGAGTTGGTATAAAAAGTACAATTTGTAGACTGCATAGTTTCTATGTGATCTAGGGCAAGAGAAGTGTTGTACAATTCAGCAGTGAACACAGAAACTGTAGAGGGGTTCCTGTGTACATCCATCAAAACAAACCACAACAGAGCCCACAGAGTAACCTGATTTCTAACCATCCATATAAATGTGAATGAAAGGATGGTTCAAAAGACATTTGACAAACATAAGATGACATTAAAAAGATAAATGCCCTTTAAAAAACTAAAAACATTTCCAAGGTGGACAATGTCACCATCACCAATAACACTGTCAAACGTTATGGACAAACCTGGGTACAGAATATGTTTAAAATGGTGCTGTCGTTGTAAGTCATAATGACAGCAAGAAAGTAAAATGTGGCTTATTGTGACCTGAGTGTTACACAGACTAAACACTGGTGCATCTGTTCCAGATAAAAGAAAACAATGAGTTAATAAACTGTGACCAATGCGTAATCTAGTTAAAACAACTTCCTCTTCCCGATCCTTATGGAAAAAAGACAGCCAAAGAACAGGAAAATGTTAAACACAAACGAACTTGAAACTGCCTGTCCATCAAAACATTTTTGACGAAAATAGGCAAATAGCCACGTAACCCATATATATGGAGGTTTCGCAAAATGCCATACCTCCATGTTGTATCATGAGCCTTCTCAAAGTCAAAGAACATTGATACAAGATGTCGTTTGAGAAAGGCTTCTCTGAATGACGTTTCAAGTCGAATCGGGTGGTCCACAGTGGAGTGCTGTTGTCGGAACCTGCACTGGGTGAGCGAGAGGAGGTTGTTTGATTTGAAGAACCAAACGAGACAAGCATTAACCATGCTCTCTAAAGTCTTACAGAGACAGCTCGTCAAAGCAATTGGATGGTAGTCTGAAGGAATCTTGGGATCCTTCCCAGGCTTAGAGAAAGGTAGGACAATAACCTGGTGCCAGACATCAGGAAAAACATTCTCTACAGGAATTCAAAGCCAAAGTGGTGTGTTAGGGTTGGACCCCTCAACCACCAGGATCCTTTCCTCCCTTTCACGGGTCACCAGGCACTGCAAACACGTGGGTGGATCTTTAGATCCCAGAGGAAGTAAACTGAAAAATCAGAATCACACTGAGGGGTGTGACATGCATAAAGAAAAATTACATATAGAGAACGGCACTTGATGAAAATAGCAATTACTGTGAGTGGAGGAAAGTACCTTATTGGAATTAAAGATTGTGAACACAAATTTCTTCTGTAGTTCTTTTGTCCAATTTTTGGTTAATGGATATTCATGTAAGATGATTTTTACAGATTATTTTTTCCACCTCTTGATTGTTTTGTGATTCTCTTCTTTGTGTGGTTATATCATAGCTAATACTAAGTTTTGAATTTCTCATTTAGGAGTAACAGCAATTCTGAGGTACTATATCTTGTATTATTGGGTAACTTTTAATATTTGTCTGATGTGTTATTCTATATCAAATGCATTATCTTTGTAGTTTTTCTGACGTTATACAAGTACCAAACTATATCAAGGTAAAATTTAGTACTTGATATAAAAACTACAAAGTGTTGAATTTATTAGCATTGGAAGTAAATGAAATTTAAAGTATATGCGGTTATAACAGGTAATAAAACGATCATACAAAATATATTTCAAGAAGCTAATGAATTAACTGATTCTACATCATATTTTTCTTACATAAAGGCTTGGTTATTATTGGAGCACTGCAGAAACTATTGTAGATACTCATATATTAATGCATGTCTGTACATAACATATATAATATGAAACTTTAATAATTTTTATGAAAAACTATACAATCAGGTTGAGCTAACAATATAATCTAAAGCTTAACATCAACAATGGACAGAACTGTTTCACCAATAATATTAAATAAATAAAAAAGATTATTCCACAGAAGATATTGAAGAAGCAACAAAAGAGAATACAAGTTCTACTTCTAACAAATGCCGTAGAAAGTCACTACAAATGAATCTCAGCTGTATATACTTAGACACAAGTCCAAACATTATTTGCTAAATCATCATGGAATACTATTTTTATTAATGTCATAATGAAGATACAAAATGAGGTATTTGGCATTTTAATGTAAAAGCAAAATCAGCCTGAAAGCAAAAACAACATAAGTTAATATTATTTTCACCTACTTTTCTTTCAAGAAAAAAAACTTATTACTGCATGCAATTCAGTGTTGATGTATTTGTACAGTAAAATTAATTCAGTAACAAGAAAAGGGTTAATTTAATATTAAATCAATATACACACTGAGTAAAATTACTTTTTCTTTAATTCTTATCCATCAGCCATGTGGTGGACAAGACTGAAAAAAATTACATAAGACATTAAAATATGATCAAAGTTTTATGTCAAAAAAAAATTTAGAGGAAAATAATCTAACTCTTGTTCTTCAGTGCTTAAAGAAACATAATGACAAAAACGTTTCTTAAAATAAATACAAGGTCTCTTAGTTAACTAAAAAATTAAAAAAAATTGTACAATAGAAACTTGTAACATACAACTACTGGTTATTGTCAGAAAAATATTTTAACATTAAACAAGGTCACTTTATACAAGCACCATCATATCAACCTGCCAAGGACAAGTTAAAGCAAAGTAAATCCCAAACTGAATCTAACAGATGCAGTTATGTCATGAGATCCTGAGAAGGATGAAAGGAAACAAGATAATGAAACCTTTCAAAAGATCATCAACAAAGGGAAGTGAGTGTGGAAGAAATTCTAACATTCAAGCTCCTACAAAACCAGAAAAACCTCAGGGTAGTCACTGGTACTGGTGACAATGAGTGGTACTCTATCGAGAAAATCAACAAAAAGAAGTACTCAGATTTGAAGGAATGGGTAAGGGTTGGGAGGATGTGGGACAGAAAGAGGAATAGGTAGCATGTGAGGCTCTGACTGATACAAATGGGCTATAAAAGTTGTAAGAGCAGACTGCTATCAAACTAATATCACCCATGGGTCAATAATTTTAGGGACTGGACCAAATACATAAAGCTTTAAAAAAGAAGCAAGATGCAATACCATGAAGCATATGGAGGGAAAAATGACCAGTCAAAACCGAGTTCTTAGTAGAAGGTCCAAACAACAAAGAAACCATGTCTGCAAGACCAGAGTTGAGAACAAATTATGGGAAGAGAAGGTTAAGATTATCAGCAAAAACTGAGAGCAGTTGTAAGGAAGAAAGATACTAGAGAAGAATATGTGGAGCAATAACAGTAGATTTCTGATTTATGTAGTTTCTTTAGTCAGGAGATTGAATGTTACAGGGTCCAACCTTTCTTCCTAGACTTGTCATAGCTCCTACTGAAATTGTTGAGTCTTCGCTGATGTGTTTCTCATGTAAATCATCATGCGTCATTTATTAACAATTGGAATTTACTAATTTCTAAAATGGAAGGGGGGGTACCAAAAGAATTGTAGCATGCATAAAGAAAAAGTTCTCATACAGAGGAATTAACTAGCTGCTATACAAATATTAACACATACAATTTATAAACCTTTTTGACAATATAATCTTTTTAACCAGTCAAAAATTGATAAGATTCTATTTCTCAAGCTGCTGACCAGTAGCAAGGTTAGCTCACCAAGTTGATTTTTATGTGGAATTTTTCTTATACTCTTAAACAAGCACACCTACATATACATTTCAAAACAGCAAAATAAAATTAACAAAAGCCATCCATGTTCTGCTGTAGAAGTGGAATGCAAATCACTTTCTTCTTCATGTTTAAACAAAATTAATAACTACATTAGATGCAAAGGACTTACGCTTTTCTTGTATTTTTGTTAACTTTTTCTTAAATTATAGTTCATACTAACAGCTGAAAAGAAATCAAAATCATATATTGTCAATATGAAACAATTTTTTTTACCACCAGATTATATAAGAAAAAAAAGGTATGCTCATTCAAATTTTAATACCTGTCACACATTATGTTAAACTAGATGATAGTAGTTAGACAAACTGCTTCTCTACCCTCACAAGGACAAGTAATTGAAAGAAATTCATAGCAATTTTATTCTAAGTAAAATACTACGTTATTAAACTATTACACTAAAAATACTTCAAATCTTTCTAAAGAAATTAGTTTTGAATTCCATTATGTAACCCAACCAGTTACAGAAATGATACTCGAACCAATATAGCACTTTTCAGCAATGTATATGGGAAAAAATCCATGGTTATATTAATAGATTCATTGAGTTTTATCCAACTCAGCACATTTGTTAAAAAATACATTTTCAGCCACAGTAAGCTATGCTTACTATAACTACCAACTGTAAGCTACCCTGAACTTCACTTAACCAGTGAAAATGTTTCCAACTTTCTTAGTTATTTTGCCATTTTGGAAATAAAATAAAAAAATAAATCCCAGCAATGTATAAAATTAACTAGTTGATGATGAGAGCTACATCATGCATTCTGTAAGTTAATCAATCTGGATTATAACTTACATTCCTAAAAGCTTACAACTAATGTTTCAGTCTGCAATACATCTTAAAACTAACAACCAAGGAGGATGACTTTTTTTCATAAATGTAGAAAAAAATTAAGGTTTTAGAAAGAACCTCAAGAAAAATAAATTTAACTTTATTAACTACTGTGTGATATCTCTCTTTCCATGAAAGGTACCTATACTATATCTATTAATGGAAGTAGTTATAAAAGCTTATCCATATGCCAAACAATTTCTTTGTTAGGTTGTGTTAACTGACATTTACATTATGAAGCTACCACCAGTAGCAAATCACAGCATCTTTCTTTACTTTTAAATTTACACCTAAAAATGTATGTACAAGATACAATTTTTGTTTCACACACACACAGAATCATAGATTTCTATATTTTCATGTATCATAAATTCAGTGGTTTACTTTCTGAAAACCATTTTCCTCCTGAGAGCAGCTTTCATACTTAAAATTGGCAATTTTAAATTACAAAAATTGTATATTGAATATTTTTATCCAAAAGTGTAGATTTTCTAAAGAATTCTGCACTGCAGTAATTCCATCCAACCTTTTATTCATTTATAGCATAAACATGTCACTTTTCCATCTTTTGTCAAGAAACGATACAGATGGTCCATATCCTAATTGTCTGCTGCATAGAAAACTTTACCTTGCAAAGATGAATGGTTCAAAAAACCAGTAGAACATTCAGTAAAATTGTTTTCTAATTTGCAATAGGTGTATAATATTTAACTAACCAATCCCATAAGTTTTCAAAGTTTCACACTTTGTTACCCTTTGAAGATGCAAAATTATGAAACATTCTCACTGAATATCATTTCCAAATTGGTTAAAAATATAAAGTGCTACAAGCTTCAAAGCTTGTAATTTCATTAAACAATCTAGTTAGTTAGCTATACAGTTAATGAAATTAGTAATGAAAGGACAGTATTAACAATCCAGTGAAGTTAATAATTTTTGTGTCCTTTTCTGTCCGTTGACGATACCAGCAGGTAACCTCTTGCAAAATGAGATTAGATTAGACCAATTCACAATGGAAAAATTGAACTAGGATCTGCAGTGATGGTATCAGCTCCGTACAAGAAACCGAAAACTGGATGTAAGCATAGACGAAAATAAAAGAAAAATTATTTCTGCAGTAAACATTTCCATATTAAATCCTAAACAACTACCCTAGTCAATAAACATCAGGTTTGAAACAATGTATTAACACAGAAAATCCAAAACTAATTTCACACATTCAACATCTGTTTACAATTACACTTTTATGGTTCATCATGGGCTTCTTTGTCTACTCTAGTCCATAAAGAAATGCAATGTTTCATACAGTTTTAGACTATGCCTATAATATGATTAGAATAATATTTTACAGTTACATTCTGGTCTAAGTTTTATCTTCCTCAAACTTAGACTTACCTCCTCTTTGTTTTTTCTTTTACACCTTAATTGTTATTTAGAACTAGCAATATTATTTCTATAATGATAGGAGTTTATTACTTACTATTTATTTAAACTTAAAAATTATTAGTGAAACTTTTATTCTTTCATACATATATTTCTCAGTCATCTCAGAATTAACATTTAATACGTACACTGTGTACTTCTGTACCATCTACAAATATATGTGTATCTGTAAAATTAATATATATGTACATGCATGTGTAAATACACGTATGTATATGGTTAGTTATTTTCTATTCTATCTGGCCACATATTATGCTAATATAGATGTTAAATATTATCACAATCATGAGAAAATTTACTTTAAACTCAAAATTTCCCTTGATAATTATTTCTTAGAAGATTGTATTTAAAGCAGTATTATTTCTAGTATTTTACATTTCAAACTAAGCTATTACAGGGTAATTGATTCTCAAAATAATAAGAAGCTCAGAAAAGCTTCTTACTTCTTAAATTTGAATTAAAAATTAATGAAAAATTTACCTAATAACTTGTAAAAGATAGATAAACGTCCAGGTCACAAAAAGAAAAAAAAATTGCAAGAACTCCTATAATAATGTATGCTAACAGAACATGTTCATAGTAGTCAATAAAATTCAACAAATACTTTCAAGGGTACTTGCAGATTGAAAGCAGTTCTTCAATTTTTTAGGAGTCTAAAAGAGCTGATAATAACTGTTAAAAACCACAAATTCCACTTGTACTTACAACCGATGAATGCCAGAAGTTTTGGTTGATAGGAAAAGTTTTTCTTCTGGTTCTCTGTTTATGGGTCCTTGCACTTGAAGATCCTCAACTGGAGGTACAATATCTGATTGACTCTCTGACCTAAAAATGTTTTATAATAACAGTTTCAGATTTCTATCAAACCCTTTTTTCCATTCTGGAACTAAATTCTTCCACAAAAACTTTAAAAATCATGTAGATATAAATTTCTTATTTAAAGAATATAATTTTCTTTGAGTAAGGAAGCATATTACACTAATATAATAATAAGCTGACAAATAACTTAAAAAGGTAAAATCAAGTATGATGAAACTTTGTAGAATGAATGGCAACTGTTTGTTGTGGAGACACAAGTGTAGTGAACAACATTTCGAAAGTCTTCTGCCTGAAGATGAAAGGTGGAAGACTTTCAAAATTTCATCTTCTACACTTGTGTCTCCACAACAGGCAGTTGCCGTCTATTCTACAAAGTTTCATCATGAATACTCTGCCTAAACAATCTATCAAAGAATAAAAGCAATTTTTTTTGACAGAACATTTGTCTGTTGAAACACATAATATGTTTTTCTGAAAATAAATCATTTTGTCAACTTATCATTAAGTAAAAAAATTTTAAATCAGAATTTGTTTACACTAATTACAAAATATAAAAATTTATTACCCTTCTCTTAAACATTACTTAATGTATGCTTAAGGTGAAATTTGTCCTGTAACATAGGTAGAAGTAAGGATTTTAAGGATAAAATGTTTTCTGTATAACATTATTTGTTTAAAATATTTATTAATAGTCTCTGATAAGAACTATGCTGTTTTATCAATACAGAGATACATGTGCTGCAAGATATTCAAACTTTACATTGTCAGAAAGTTTTTGTTTTACCATTCAATTTTACAAATTATGAAAAACACATCTTACTTACAGCCTTTGGAAAGAAAAAAACAACAACAACAGTTTTACCAAATCAAATTTTATCAAATTTCTTGCCTTGATGCAAGACTTGGTTTGCATAATGTTAGCTCATTCTCAAGCTCACTAATCTTAGTTTTCAGCTCATTTTTCTCAAAAATGACTTTTCTCATGTCAGCTATTGTGAACCGTGGTCTGAAAGGGTCATCTAGGTCTATTACCATCTTTCCTTTCAAATCTGACACAACTTTACCCTGTGAACAATAAAATTGGTTCTCAACTCTTGTCATAATTTATGAAGGGAATGATATAAATCTTACATGTTAGTTCACTTAACAGAAGTTAGCTTTGACAACTTCTGACTTAAGCAAACTAAGTAGATCAAAACTAAGAAAATAACAACACTGTAGATAATGTAAATAATTCCAGACAGCAAACAATAAAATAATTTACAATAAAACAATGTATTTAGAAGTGTATAGATGTGTTAATTGGGTGGTGTAATCTTACATTTATTTAACTCTCTTCACATGAGCTCAGTCAACTTGATTGGTCATACGACCTCTTTATACTTATTTATTAAAGTCTTTACAGATTCAATACTTCTAATTTTCAATACAGTGTGTACATCTTCAAAAAAATCTGGCAGTCTTACAGTTAACATTATAAGTCTTACACACATAAAAATCCATATTTTCAATAAATCAAAATAAAGATTTATTGAAGAATATATTGAATACTTGTGTTGAATAATCTGTGTACAAAGAGATTTTCAAGTTCAGACTGAATATACTTTTCTTCATCTCAAAAATCCCAGATTTCATGTGTAATCTCTAAAACTCCTAAATATATTTCAAATGTTTGTTTTCATTAAAAGTTTATATATTCTCTATTCTAACTCTATACAAGTTTGATCAATTTGACTGACCTCAAACACCCCAAAAAACAATCAAAATAAATTTAAATTGCTTTCCTTTTCTTCCTAGAATGACTTCAAATGTAGCATTAAATTACATTCATTTATCTTTAACAGCTTTAAACCTGTAACAGTAAACATCTATTTGTAATTAAATATTTTTGCTGTATAGTCCATTGCTGTATTTGTGCCATTGTAAGTTGTAAATCACTTTTGGAATGTGCATCTCATGTGACACTATCAAATTCCACTACCCATAAACTTCTCCAAGCTGCTCATGTGCAGACTTGTTAAACACTTTTATTATATTATTGTTTATTTTATCCAGTCTAACCTTAACTAACCTAAAGAAATACCTACTTGTACATTTTAGTTACATTTTTAATAATAAATAAAGAATAAACATAAAAACCAAAATAAGTTACTTACTTGAGTATTTTCTTTTTGCTCTCTTTTTGCTGATGATAGTAAACCATAATTTTTAAAACTAACGTACAACAAAACATAGATGAATAGCATGCAAAAACCAATTTCTTCAAACAATGACAATTTTTCTTGCTTTCTAACTATGCAACATGAACCATTACAAATGCATCCAAGCTAACTATAGTCATTTCCAAACTTGAAGTGAAATTGACTATTCTGTGTGCAGAACATAATGTTATGTTATACATCATTTGAAAGATGAAAATCTTGAATATTCACTAAAGGTAAAATATAATTAAATATAAAAGAAATCTGTTAACAAATCCAGAAAGAGAGGATGTGACAGATGGGTGTGGCAGGAGGAGTCTGATTTCCTATTTGATTGCTCCGTAATAAACAAAATTGAGGGCTATAAGAATTATGGTTTGTCTTATCAATGACAATTTTATAGTGAATAAGTTACATTTAATTTTGTAATTTCTTGTGGGTGTGGGGATAAAATAGAGATAAGATACCTCATTAAAATGTGTCATGCGAGTCACACTAGGGGAAATTTAAATTTGTTTTTAAATATTGCCTTATAAAATTAAGAACTTAAAACTTGTATATTATTAAAATATGGTTATTAGCTAAGATTTTATGCTATTCTAATTATGAGAACATGAAGTAGTTTAATACAATTTTAAATGTAAGACAAAAATCTTGTGTCATTTTCAATAAAAGATACCCATCATAAGACAGTTAATAGTTGTCTCAGTGGAACAATACGCAATATCATAAAACAATATATTTAAAAGTTAAGTAAGAGGTACAGACAGGTTAGTTCAGGTAGTAGAATCTTACTTCTTTCAAAACTGTTTCATTACAAAATTTGCAACATGTCTACATACTGAAATTATCATAATTTATTTGGTACAGTAATTTTCATTAGGAACAAGCAAGTTAAGACTGACCACAATGAATTAACAAGACCTATAAGTTAACTTTTTTTCCTTCCCACCTACTTCAGCTTGTGCCAATTTGAAATTTTTTTTCATTGCTATCCCCAGTTGGTCACGTAACTGCTGAATCTCCGTCTGACATTCTTCAAGGCATACTTGTAATTGTGCTTTTTCTTCAATAATGGCTTTCATCTGCTGCTGTTGGTGTTTCTGTTTCCTTTGTAAGTCCTTATTTAAAAGCACCAACTTTTGAACCTGTTGCTGGATCTGATAATACAGATCCATATAAAATCAGGTAGGACTTTTTATAATAACAATGTGTATAAATTGGACAAAGGTTTCTCAAGCTTTAAGTAGGCTTATTTCAAACTAATGAGATTAAAAACAAAATGTAACACAAGTGTAAAATTTTAAGAAAACTACACAGAAAATAAAGCTATTAGTAAACCATCACAAAATGCATAATTTTTAACTATGTACATTTACTATTCACTGAAATACTTAAGTAACTAATTTTTAATTTCATGCTTTTGCTGATCTAGTTCTCATGACAAATACAATTTGGTGGGTAGTGTGAACTGATTAAGTTCTGTACAAAAAGAGGAGACTTATATTTTGCCTTACAAGCATAATGAAAACAGTCATTATTAAAGATTATTCAGGAGGGTAAAATTTACATATTTTGAATTTGAAACATGATATACAATAGCACAACTCAATACAGACTAAAGGTTTGCCTGCCAAAAATGTTTAAAACCTTGTTAAATAGTCTTTATGGTTTCACTATAGGAAACTATTGTCTTACTATTCTTTGAAAAGATTGCTGTTTGTGTAGAGTATGACTGTGAATTTGGAATATCTAGATTTTCAGAAACCATTTTATAAGGTATCCCACATAAAAGGCTTGTTAAAAATGATATCTATAAGTGTTGGGAATAAGTTGACTCTCTAGATAGAAAAGTGCAGAGATGGAAGAAGAAAGAGGTTTGATATAAATGGAGTTAAATCAAACTGAATCAGTGTCACAGTGAAGAACACCTCAGAATTCAGTTTTAGTTTTAGGACCTCTTCTCTTTTTGATTTACATCAGTGATATTTGCTGACAATGATGTCTTCAGCACTGCTGGCTTTGAGGATGCTGCTTCTGCTCCACAAAAAGATTTAGATCATTTGTTTAACTGGGCAAAACAAAATGGCAGATAGCTTTTAACAGGGGTCTATTTTTGAATACATAAAGTTCTTGTCCATAGAACAAAATAGTTGAAAATTCTAGTTGGTCCGTCACTATCCCATAAAATACACAAACAAATCAAGTATAACTTTAATTTAAAATTGATATTCTCCTTACCTGCAAATGCACTTCTCATAGATACTCACTTTTACACAAAGAATACCTTGATCATTCATGCATCTACCCCGAGAGATCTGCATGTTACTAGCCTAGAGTTAATTCCCATCTAAAAGCTATGTTTAATGTTAAATGTGCTAGAGGATAATGACATCATTATGTGGCAATAGCTTACCACCAATAGGAAAGTGATGCAACCTGCTTGAACAATAATTTCCATTAAGAACTTCTACTTTGAATAACTTTACCATTAGATGAAGTAAGAAGAAAGTGCATAGGAAATGAGAAGGTGTGTTTTCTTATAGCAAAGCCACATCAGGCTATCTGCTGAGCCCACCGAGGGGAATCGAACCCCTGATTTTAGCATTGTAAACCCGTAGACTTACCGCTGTACTAGCGAGGAGCTGGAAATGAGAAGAACATATGTAAAGGTGTATGGAAGTGAAACATACTTTCAGGTAAGAAAATTACAACTTTGAATATGATACCTCACCTCTACATAGAATAGCTAGAATCCCACACTGAAATTGTGAAGGGGCTGGTACAAACATTAAAGCTAGATGAGTTTTGCTCATGAGAGCCCATATAGTATAACAACCAATGGCAGGGGCACCGTGGAAGACTGCATCTCTTCTTGAACAGGATATACTCTTCACCTAGAAAGAAAGGCAAAAGAGCCCCAGTTGTCGCAGGGATGAGCAGAAATTCAGCATGACCAACCAAAAACCCAAACACAAGTGGTCTCCAAGACAAAGAGTGTAGTGTGGTAAGGGTGGGATCAGGCCATTCAGTCTTCTCACTACAACTCAAATAGACAGGTAAAGACCAGGATAATAAAGTGATAGTGCTGCAGAAGAAAAGCTCACAAGCTGTTCATGGAGTGACCTATACTACCCAAACAGTACTACCACAGCCATACTTTCAATTATTTTGTAATGTACACAATCAGTAAGTCCCCAAGATTCACTTCCCTTGTGGTTGGTAACTGTAAGTGGCATACCTCTTTCATGCTCCTCTTGAAGATAGTGAGAAGAATTTGCACCAGGGAGACATAAGGCAAAAAATTTTGATAGTTTTGTGGACTGAAAGCACATATGAAAATTTTCATGCACAAAATATACCAGTTCTGTTTGCATATTCAACCTTGGTATCAACAAAACCTTCAGGCTGACATGCGGCTCAATCTGCACATTTGTCTTCGAACAGATTAAAAGTATTTTGAAACATTTGTAAAATACTGTCCAATGACAAATATGAAGCCAGTGGCACAGCAGTAAGTCTTTAGGCTTATAACAATAAAAACATGGCTTCAGTACCAATAGTGGGCAGAACACAGATAGACCATTATGAAGTTTTATGATAAATAATTGTTGTAAATTTCCTACCTTTTCTTCCTCCTCAGTGAAAATAATACAAAAATTTACTAGGATTACTTCAATTTCACATTTCTCATGCAAAATGACCTGTTCTCTTGCTTCTGCCCAAAATGTGTAGACAATATCACCAAATGCCTGAGCTGGTGTGGAATTAAGTTGGAAAACCTTTCAATGTATTTGGATATTCTGTTAACTAGTTTAATATTAATTGTGAAACTAGTTTCTGGGAGAAAGCACCCAGACAATTAGTATTCTGCTGAACCATCTCCAAACTTTCTTCTTGGCAGTACAGAAATGTGCTGCATGTGTACACCTAAGTCATTCTTCAGTTCTACTAATGTTAAGACAAATTGTTCCACTACATGCTGGGCATGTATCAACAGTAGGTCATTAGCGTGAAAGGTTTATGAAAGATATGATACTGGCTATAGGATATCTCTTAGGTAATATACTTTTGATGAAACTGACACTTTCAACAAGAATCTTCCTTGTCTTATCTGCTGATTCATCACTGCCACTAGTAACTTCACACTGTAGGTTTTGCTGCATAGCATTTAAATATCTTACTTTGTCTGAGACTCATTACATCTGTTTAACATCAAAGTGAGCAAAATTTCATCTATAACCTTTGCAATTTCTTTTTCATATATTTTCCTTTTTTGGGCTATTCAAGTTAAATTTAAAATCCATTTTAAAGTTTCCTCAAACTAAGCAATATGAGGAAAGATATTCACTAAATCTAGAATTGTCAGTTGAAGGTTGTGAACTGCACAGTGGTAGAGGTATAGGACAAGGATAACTTTTGTTGTTGTTTCTTTTGTAGTGTTGCAACATCACCTTTAGAATGCATCATAACAGTTCCACCATCAAAATTAATATATTAATACAGGACCTGTTTTTTTTTTTTTTTTTTTTTTTTTGGGGAATTTCAAATGTGTTAAATATAAAAATAGCTTCCTAAATCCATACATATTCCAGTGGAACAGGATCCATTAACATTATATAGGATTTTCCTTTATTGACAACTTCTACTAGCACAATTTCTTCTACTAGCACAAATAATTTAAAAGAGCTTTCAACCTCTTCCTGAATAACAATCCTTCCATTTCAGGCACCATTCTTCTAACCCTTCTCTTCAAACACCTCAGTATCTTTTCTAAGGCAAACAGCCCAAATCTGAACACAATACTCCAAATGTGGCCTAACCAGTAAACTATACAATGAAATTATAACCTCTTTAAACTTGTATTCAGTACTTCTGTAAATACAACCTAAACTCCCATTAGTACTACAAATAGCAACAACACACTACTGGATGTCTGAAGAAACTGATAAACAATTAGACTAAGATCCTTTTAGTTTATGACATTGTTAAGGTTATTCCCATCTAATTATAATTCAAATTATGATAACCTACATGTAATATCTTTCATTTATCACAACTAAAACCCATATGTTATTTATTTGCCCAACTCCTTTTGTAAAACAGCAGCAACACCAACGACCTTGATACCATCAGTACATTTAAGTAATTTATAGACTACTCCTTCATCTATGTCATCAATAAAGTCAAAAAAGCAATGGTTGTAAGATTGAGCCCTGAGGTACACCACTAGCTAAATTTATCTAGTTTGATTGAACTCCATTTATAAGAACCTTCTGCTTTCTTCTATCAAGACACTCTTCTATCCAATCAGTTAACATATTCCACACATCTATAGAGATAAGTTTCTTTACAAGCCTTTAATCTGCTTCTTTGTCAAATGCTTTCTGAATATTCAGATATACCAACTCTACACCCTTATCCTCATCTACATATGCAATGGCATTATCAAAGCAAGTCAAAAGATTTGTAAGGCAACTTTTCCCTCAGTGAAACCACATAATCTATCTGATAAAATTATAAACATTGTTATTTGACTATGCAATGTATCTATTACCAAACTTTCCAAACAACTAACTAATAAGCCTATAATTAATGGAACAACTTCTATTATCTCCCTTGAAGATAGGAGTGACCATTAGCTAATTTCCTAACTCTTAGTACTTGCCGATTATTCAAGGACTTACAAACAGGTATGGCAAATAGTTCACATTTCCAAACCTTGACTTCTTTTAAAACCCTCAGGGAAATATTATTTGGCCCAGGAGTCTTTTCAATCTTTAAACAGCTTTATTCTAACAAACTCAAAATGTATGCAATGTACTTTTCAATTTTTTTAATCTGTCAATTGTTCAAGATGAAGAATATTGTTTCAGTCTTTATTAGTAAAAACTGATAAAATAGCAGGATTTAACAAGCTAGCTATTCCATAACCATCGCATACAAGCCTTCCTTTATCATCCTTCCAAGTATCCTATCCCCATCCTAATATTTTGTTTACCCCAAACATACTTTACAAATTATTTACTATTAAATTTTGTTTTCAGCTTAGTTTTTTCATACATCCTTTTGGATGTCTAAATTTCCTATTTGACCAGCTTTCTTTATCTTCTACAATATCACTAAAATTAAATTTCTTAAATTTGTGATGTTTTACTTAATTTCCTCTCTCACACCCTTTATGTATCATCTAATTTTTTTTACTTGCAGTTACCCTTTTCTTTCTTTAAGGAATATATTTGTTTTGAATATTGAAAAATTTTCCACATTTTCAGTGTCTCCAAATAACTCAGCTACATAATTTGCAACAGATAATTCTTGTTGCATCCCTCCATAACTTCTTTTTTAAAATTTGATTTCCAGATGTGGAAAAATATTAAACCTAATACAGCAATGATCACTTGTACCTAGATATTCCCCAATTTTTACCCTCTCAACCATTTCTATATTAGAAGTTAATAATAAATTGAAAACAGCATTGTTTCTAGTAGGTTCCTTAACCAATTGGTGAAGAAATCCATCTTGAACAATTTCAAGTGACCTTTCTCCCTCATGGTTTTACTCTTGCGTTTCACAATCAATTTCTGAAATTAATATCACCCATGATTATGACTTCATTAATAGCTGAAATCTTATTCTCACTGTAAAGGTTTTTACTAATTTCATCTGGTGGTCTGTAACATATTTCTACTAAGAGCATTTTCCTTTGATACCCACTAAAGGAAACACAAATGGATTCAACCTCCTTGCTGTTATCCTTAATATACAAGATGCAACTCTCACTTTACACATACAGCCACTCCTCCTCCTCTCTTTACTACCCTATCCCTATATTTAAATAACCTATAACAAGGTATTTCAAAGAAACTTCTGTTGTCAAAATCATCTACATTTAACAATGTTTCAGTTATTCCCATTATATTAACATCTTCTATTCCTTCCAGTGCCCTAAAGTCATCTATTTCTTATACTTTAAGCATTACAATAGTAACAATTAAACCTATTCTTGTAACTGCTTTAATACCAATATTCTATGATAAACTTTCTTCTATGTCTCAATTTTGTTTCATTTAGTTTATCTTTGACCACACCACTATCTACTCCTTGTTTAAAATTTCCCTTCAGCTAAGTTAATAACCTTGCAAACATGTCAGACCTTTTCTTACTTAAATGTAAACCATCCATTCCAAAAAGTTCCATCCTCCCTCTGAAATGATCCTGGAAATCTAATCAGTTAACTTACTCATTCTTGCATATTAATTTCAGTTTAGTATTCAGCCCTAGTGACCTACTCAAAATTTCATCTGCACAATTAGTTCTTGGCAGTATCTCTGACACTATTAATTTATGGCATTTATGGCCTTTATCTTTAAAAGTTTTTATCAATCCCTTGAACTTATTGAATAGCTACTCTGACTTACCTTTCCCTATATGATTAGCCCCACATACACAACAAAATCTGCACTGTTGCTAGTCCCCTTCATTATATCTTTTGCTTGGTTAGTGATGTCTTCCACCTTTACACAGGTTATCATAATCTTACTTTTTCTCCCTATTTACCCCACAGACTATTCTACCCACATGCTATATCAAGGAATGACCTTTGACTATAGCCTCTTTAAGTTCATAATACATACCCTTCTCTACTTCTTTTGTTCTCTATCCCTCCAGTAATTCCATGTCTACATAAGCCAAAGGCTGAAGTCCGTTGCTCAACAGAATAGGGTCTCTACAATCAAGTTCACTACTTTTAACCCTTATAGTACCAATTTGTAAAAGAGATAAAAAGATTTCTCGTACAAAATAAAAAGTGTAAAAGAAAACCTGTTGTCACTGATTTAATCTTGTCCCAAAATCAGACCATAGCCACCAGGTCAACTCCAGTCCAAAACTACTTTCCAATTCTAAAGAGCTGGAATGGTGAACCAAGGAGGCATCCTCTTAAATATGATGATTTCCATTGAGTAGAAAGTAAGATTGTGATGTTCTGCTGATGTAGATGGCATAGATCCTCCAACCTTGTGCTTAACCTCCATGTGGTGAATCCCAGAGGTTGATACCACACCCATATTCTGCACAGTTCTATCTGGAGTGTGAAGTTGCATATATTTTCTATAGTTCCATGTAGTGGGACTCTAGGTTTGGCATTGTGCTCCAGTTTCTGTGTTGTTCTATTTGGGGAATGATGTTACATATATTTCAGAAAAAATGCTCCACCTGTGTGCCATTGGTGACTGAAAGTTGTTGCTACTCCTAGCTTTTGTGCAGTTCTATCTGAAGGATGAGTTTGTGTATTTTTTACAGAGATGATTCAATTCCATGCAATGCAACATACCCCTCTGATTGAGATTCCTCATTGCACCATCAACTGAATGCTAGTTCCCAGAAAGTAGTTTTGTATTAGAGCTGAACCAATTAACTTAAATCTTTTTGCATATTTTGATCACTATTCTTTATCCAACCTTATTCTAGGGTTTTTGCTGTATGCATATCTTTCCAATATGTATTACACCTCCATGCTGTGGGCCCTAGAGGATGTGGTTGCACACAAATGTACTTCAGTTTCTGTGCAGTCCTGTCTGAACTGATGTTACATGGAGTAAATGTTGTCCCTCTAGTACCCCAACATAAGGAGGTTCATTACATAAAGTTGATTTTATGCTGTTTGGAAGAAGTTCAATGGGTTTTGAACTGACACATCCCTTCCTGCTTTTGTTGAAATGTCAAGTTCTCAGGTGACTGTTTGCAGTTATGGATTTGCACATGTGTGCTCTATTTTGTAGATCAGTATGGAACTTAATTCCTTCCTTTCTGCTCAAATTGAATTAAAGATGGTGTTAATCCTCCTCCTGTTTTGGGTCGGATGAGGTATGGCCATCTCGTGGAACGCCCCATCCCAAAAGTGTTCATCATAGTCCATGGGTATACACCAAGACTGACGAGATCAGCCACTCCCTGAAGACAACTTCAGTGGGGTGCCACATATAACCCTTACCAAGTTACCTTGTGTAACATTAATCTACCAAGACCAAACCCATGGAAGTAAAGCATCAGGAGTAGCTGAAAGTAACCTAAGAAATGTCAACCTCCAGATAAAACTAACAAGAAGCTGAAGCACATGCATCATCAGCTATACATCCATTTGTGGAACAATCAAAATTAAGATCATTCATGAAAGGAATTTCTAGCATATTCATATAATACTTATTGGCAGAAGTCAATTAACAACTTCTAATACAAAAAGCCACTACATTTTGATAACACTACCTTCCAACAATAGATTTTATGTCATGTTGTTCAGCAACAAAAGTATAACCTAATATTATTGTTAGTTTATGTAATGAAAATAAATGAAATGTATAGACAACCCAACTAAAAAAATATTTAATTTAGAGTCTCTGTAGATTAAAGAGGTTTGTTTAATTGCTGACATAACAGTGATATGATCCCATAACACCTCTTTAGGCTTATTATATCAACACTTATAGTTTTCATAGTTTCATGGCATCCCCTGGTCCTCTTTCACCCCTATAATGGTCAAAAAGTTATTGAATTATTCTGTGTAAACAAATATATTTTGGCTTTTATGAATCCTCCTATTTCAACAAATGAAGTATGACATGATATGACACACAGGGCTTTTATACAGGTTAGATTATCTGATGTCACCTAGCTATATATACAGGTGCAAGTTTAGCATTCCCTTCCAATATGAATTATTTTAAACTAATATACCTTCTCCATTACATGTCCATATTATACACACTATGAAGTCTTTTAACAACCACTATTTCCAAATCAGGAAAAGCTTTAAGTCCTATGTCTTTACTAAGGATACAATTATACAACAGAAGAAAATAGGAAACTCCCACATAAATTTCTTTGGCCTAATCCTCAGCAGCAAAAACTGTTTTCTGGATATAATGCTTTTATTCTACTAGGCTCTTCCCTTCGGCCTTCAACATTAAACTTACAGTTCTTCACAAAAGCCAGTTCATTCAGACTGTGCTATCTTCAACTAAGACTGACCTTCACAATGGATGCCACATCCTACTAATCTGTTGTCCAATTTTCAACAATATAAAACTAAAGCTTACAAAAACCAACAGCATACATAATACAACTAACATTTCTTCTAGACTACAAAACCTTCATATTCCATATCAAATCAGTTTTTTTTATAGCACTGTCTAATTTACACATACTTGAGAACCACAGCAAGATTGTGCTACCACTTATTTGGGGATCAACTACTAAATAAGGAATGTATCTATCACAATTGTTACATAAAGATTGAAATTTAAGTAAGAACTTTCCTCAGTTGATTAAATTTTGATATAGTTAATTGTTTGTTTGTAATTAAAAACAAAGCTATATAATGGGATATCTGTGCTCTACCAGCTATCTGTATCAAAATCTGGATTCTAGTATTGTAGGTCAATGGAGAGCTTGATATAGTTATGATTATTCTGAAGAAGTGTGTGTTAATGATTTTTGACATATATATCTATAATTACTTATGAAGTTCCAAAAATTAATATGTAACTTTTCTAATTTTATGATTGAATCATATATAAAATGTCTCATATTAGAAGTTTTGAATATTCTTTTTATAAAAATGATAAAAAACTTTCTGAGACAGCTTCTTACACAAATATCCTTAGAAAATACTTGAACTAACTCCACATACTTTTTAACAGTGCTCCACAGGCTAAGTACCAATGATTTGTTGGACATAATTTTTCAAATCATTACAAATCATTTATTTATTGGCTTACACTTTTACCAAAACCTAATTGAACAAAAAGCAGGTGATTGCCACACCCTATGTGAAAACCAGATATACAACTGGCCACAAAACAGATACTGACATTTAGATAGTAAGTTTACCTATCTTGTATTGCTAAAGCTATATTAATACAGGAAAAGAACAAAATGCAAGTGCAAAATGTGTGTGTGCAGCACTCCAAGGAATGCCCTCGATGTCACTGTGGATGCAATGATTTAGATCCAGAAATCAAAACTGCATGAAAACTAGGTGGGAAACAGCCACAGAGCAAATTAAAGACAGGAAGAAAGAAAAAGAAAAAAGGAAAGATTGATTATGCTGTTTAATTGGTGATTGATGAAAATGAAATGTCTTGTGATACTTCTGAGAATCTCTTGGATTTTGTGACATTGAAGAAACAATTCAGATTATCCAAGAACTCAAGTGTAAAAGCAAGGAGTTCAAGGCATTGTTGTAGTATTCCAACAGAGCACAGTAACAATGTTTACTCGATTTGGCAGTTCTATGATATCAAATCTACAGGGACTTCAAGCTTTTCAAATGAAGAAGCTCAATCAAAGGCATCAAGATTCAGTGCTCTTAACAAAAACAATTGTTTGCTCATGTTCTGTATGGCTACATTAAGGATTATATGCACCATGTAGTAACCTGGAAATCCAAATGGTCTCATGAACTTGACTGGAAATGACATTTGTAAAACATCTGATGATACAAAACCATTCTCATCTGCCAACGATGTGCAACAAGTTCTGCAAAAGAAATGTATTCAGAGAAATGTTATACTTGTACTGCTATGTTAGTCAATGGCATTAAAAAAAAAGGAAACAGAGACTGAAGACACCATATGTAAATCTTCTAAGTTTACTACTTTGTACTATAGGAGTTAGAAACTTGTAAGAGCGTCACTAAATCTGTAAATTTTTTCATCAAGCTTCGTGTGGGATTTTATTCCACCTGAAAAATGCTAGAAGTAGAGATTTAGCTCATTTCAGAATGATGTTACATACTAAAGTCTACTATGCAGTTAAAATTCTGGGTGATTGGCCTGTGAAAGCAGTGTTAAAAAAAAAAAAAAGAAAAAAGGAAGAAAAAAAGGTAGCATCATTATTGTTACAGGTTTCTTAAGCCATGAATATGATCACTAAAATGAATGACATATCTGCATGTTTTAATACAGGGCATTTAGAATATCACTAAACCATAAAAATTAGATTATTAAAATATGCACAAAGCTATTGCATCAATATCAATAAGTATAACTTAAAGCATAATCAGTACAAAATATCTGCAACATATATATACAATCACGGAATGCTTGGAGCATTCTTACTGTTATAGAATACACAATACACCATAAAAAACCGGTTACAGATTAGTATCATTCCTGGGTACTTAAAAGCATTTTTATGCACATCTCAAAGGGGTATTAATAGCACCAATTTTAGCATAAGGTACTTACAGCATCAACATCATTACATTTTGTATTAAATTCTCTGTCTTTCTTATCAATCTGCTCTCTCTGTCTCTCCACAATTTCCTTCAATTTCTGTACCACCTTCAGTTCTTGCTCAGGTATGTTAGCTGTAAGACAAGTACATGCATTTTTGGTAAAGACAAGTTAACATTTTACTAAAAATTTTCCTAATTTGAAAATATATTTCTAATAATACTTACCTCAACACACACTTATAGCTATTACTCAAATACTAAGGTTTCTTCCTTTGCCCATCTAAGCATTAGTCTAATTATATTTTTGCATCCTCCAGTCTTTTATATCCAATTAAGTTGCCCTCAGCAATATTTATTGCATGATATTATCCACTTATGTCAATGTGCCCTTTATCCTGGTACTATATATAAACACCTCATTCAGATGTCATCACGTTTTCAAGGTTTACTAAATCCCTTTGTCTAACACTGGTTCTTAGTGGGGAGAAAGAATGAGAGAATATGATAGGAGGTAAGTATGATTTGAAATACATTTTAAATTTAGGAAAATTTTAATTCCAAAATGTACATACCTCTTTTCCCACTTATAGCTAGGATCTCACAATGATAAACTGGAGGGATCAGTGAAGGCATTATCCTGAGAGAAAGCAACAACACAGATTATTAGTGTGTCAATAAAAGATTGGTAACCTTGTGGGGGAACTGTACTACACCCAGAACAGGTATGCTCATTATCCCAAACTGAATTTCCGATTTGTGGGTGAAATTGTATATAAGTGATCATCACTATAGGCCAACAACAACCAGATAGCTGAGGTTTCAACTATTCAGAGTTGAGATTAAGAGGTTTTGGTCCTTATATCCCCTGTTGATGGCTAGGGCAATTAGCCCACAACAATATAGATATATATACTTATAAGTGTATCACAATCTGTAACCACAGAATGATGCATTTTTAGTCACTTGAATCACAAAAAGAAAGTTAGCAACACAAAAGTGGACAAACATTCTCCTCAACATGAAAACATTTGAAAGGCAGCACCCCCAGCTTGGAATGACAGGATCATGTACACCTTACTCAATTAAATGAAACAAAACTCATCCAGTCTAGAATTATCAACATTTATCCTCACTTCCACACTATGTTGGCATGGTACTTTCCACTTGCTACCAGAATTATGTTGTGACATGGAACAGCTGTGTTTAACTGAAGACTCGAGATGGGACCACTTCATGGACAGAATTAGGACACAGTGGACATCCTTCCATGAACAATGCACTAAATCTGAGCCATGCACACCCAAACCAAAGAGCCAAGTATAAAATCTGAACCAGTATTACAAGTAGACTAGTGCTACTCCTACTGACATCTGGGGAAAACATCCATGATCCTAGGTAGAAAGGCTTTGAATTTGCCCCTTTTCCAAAGGTGGAGAAATTTACTCTGGAGGACAAAACTCTGTTCACCACCCCAGTGACTGGAAATTAGATGCAACAAGGACTCCAAAGCTCCATTAGTAGAATTTGAAGGATAATGTGCATTGGAGAGTCCTAAAGAACAGTGTTCTGGAAACAGTGCAATAGATGATCCAAGTTCCTTAAATTTTTAAAAGCAAACCAACCTTGATTTATTCAATCAAAAACATAAGCAGACCTGGGCAGGATCCCTTTACACTTTACTTATGATAGTCCATCACAGAACAGTAATATTACTTGGTTTAGCTCCTACGTGGTCTTATGGAACACCTCATTTCTACAGTGGTTGTTAATGTGGAATTGGTTTTGATAAAAGCACACCTGTATGGGCCACACTTGCCAGAAAGTGGGATCTTATGAAATAAAGTAATGGACCCTAAAAGGTTTACATACTCAGCCTTCTGAATAATCTAGTAGAAATGGTTATATAGCTACAGGTGATAGACAAAACCCTCAGATCAGAAAACTGCTAGATCAGGCAAATAATGTGAGCTAAAGATACTAGTCTGCATAATAACTTCCAGAAGGAAATTTGACTGGGCTGCTAGCAGCATTAGAAAATGAAATCTAATTAGATAAGACTCACAGAAGTTACCTCGTTTTGAAAGAAAGCCTAGAATAAAAAACATTTTCTAGCATCTCTAAAGGTATTATAGACAACAAAGCCTTTAATATATTTGCTGAACATGACCAATATTAAAATCTGATTGGACTTAGAAAAAAGTAACAGTAATCAGATGAATCACAGAAAAGGACCAAACTTCTTTTCCATCTGACAGTGTATTGTATAAGAACTTATCTGAGAAGGTACAAAAAACAGAAAGTGGTTTTTTGGATAAATGCCACAAATCATTTTGACTGGTGATATCCTTAAGTCAACAGCCACGAAAAAGAAACATGCAGATAAAGGGAATACATGGCATATAAAAGTCAGGTCACAAACAGGTGTTGAGAAAAAATACATAATGTGACCTTAACCCCTTTGGCGGGTTTGGCAACCACAGTTGACTTGAAGACTCAGCACGGCAGGCAACCTTTCTTTATTCCTGTTATTCTTATGTATTGAATTTAACGTATATAGTATTGGGTACAATCACTGAATATTTCAGGGACTTTTGTTAAGTTATTGTTGAGATATCATGCTTTTAGTACTGATACCGTAATTAGTTGAAGTATCAAACATATATTTTCAGCGCCATGCCAAACATTCAAAGTTGTTATTCAGCGCGCCAAAAGAGTTAATATATCTGGTAGGTAACTGGAATGGTGATTTGGGACCAAGTATCCAAAACAACCCAAGAAATATGGAAAATACTGAGGACTCAAAACATATGGAGTCACAATAAAACCATCTTAAACAAGGTGACAGTGAAAAATAAATAAATCTCTGCCAACAAGCCATGTCATAAAATGAGTTGTAGTTGACACCAATGATTGAACAAGGTTCAATCTCCTCTCAGTACACCACTGCTTACATGCATGCCATTACCACTGATAAATGTGCTTTAAAAACTATGTAGAAACTGAGACAGATACGTGGGAACTTTATAAGAGACATCAGAACCACTCTTCCAGAAGGCTGAGCTTCTGGAAAGCCAGGTGTACCATATCAGATCATATATGCCTCTGCAGAGAGAGCTCAAAGAAGAACTGGAAGAGATCAACACACTGGAAGGGACTGCATGCACAGAAAGTCAGATGGAGCAGCGAATTTGGAGCTATCAACAGAACCTGACAGTGGATTGGAATAAATCCTATTTGACACCATGGGTAGTATATGAAGTGGAGAGTAGGCTTACAGTTGTAATCCTGTCCTGCCCTGATAGAGTGCATGTATTGAAGATGAGTTACTGAGACAAAGTTGCCAGAAGTTGAGTGATACAATGAGAGCCAATCCAACAGAATCTTGCAGTGCAACACCTATTCTGTTGGAAGAACCTGTTTGAATTGAGACAAATGACCTTCTACAACAGCCACAACTCATGGAATATGGCAAGATAAAAGAGTGGTAAGAGAGGAGAGATCCAAAATTAAAAAACAAGGAGCTCTAGACCATATGCCTCTTTGATAAACAAGATACCACTACAAAATTTTCAGAGTAAAGCCTGATGATTTACCCCTTAATAAGGCCCTACCACAAGGCATTGCCTGTTGAAAAGCAATAAGGATGAAAACATGTGTAACAAATCCTCTTTGTCTATGCATAGATCCTGGAATTCCTGACTGTTAGTATACTCACCCCATCCATGAAACAAAACATTTATGAAGAAAAGGAACTCTGGACATGGTGGTAGTAGAGGAACCCATAACGTAGTACCAAACCCTTCGAGATTAAAGAATGTTCCCAACAAAGAAAACTGAGGAAACCAATCAATCAATGTTTATGACCCTTAGTTGCAAAGAAATCAATAAGAGGATCAGTTATGTTCTTGTCTCAAAAGCACTAGGGATAAAAGGGATGTCCACATTCCCAGAGAAGAAGAACCATTTGTGCAGTGGAAGCAGGAGGGGTGAGTAAGAGTGCGGCATCCTATTCTATAGCATTGAGCTGAATAGGAGTCAGCTGAGCCCAACTTAGAGATGAGATGAAAAATAAAAAATACCTTGACTGATGATGTATTGAATTGGTGAAAGATGAGATATCTCAGTCCTAAGAAAGAAGCTTATCTTGGTTGTTTCTGAAAGTATAATAAGGATGTGATAGTTTGACAACTAACAAGACAGTACCAGAAGTATTCAGTCATCCACTGAATGAAATGTGCCAGGACAATGGAATGAAGGAGATGAGAAAAAACTAATATGATATGGCAGAACTTCTTAGAAGCAGATGCGATTCTAAAAGGAAATATCCAGAACTGCAGTACCTGACTCTTATGCACCACAAATACCAACAGTGGTGGTATATCACTACTATGGCAAAGTGCATGGTATATATCACTACTATGGAAAAGTGCAGATATAAACCAACTACAACCACCTTGGCCCTTTACAATCCCAGTAAAAAATGTCAAATCAGATTGGATAATGAATAACAATGAACCTTAGAGAATCTACACATTAATATAGAAAATGAAGATTGATGACTGGACACCAGTTTCTTGTCTGGTGAATGATAAAAATAAAAACTGAAGAACAAGCACAACTCTCTTACTACCCCCCAGACCAACCAAACACAGATAATCCTAGAACTAAGTTCCAACTCCTGATGAAAAGTGGAAGATGAAAACCCTACAGGTGAATAGTGAAGAAAATATGAACTGAATGACTAACAGTGACTCAAAGACCTACAGTGCTCCTAGCACCCATGATTAAGGTTACCACACATCCAGAAATTCTTGGAACTAAACTTATATAGCCCCTGAAAACATACAATAATCACTGATGCCTCTGGCAATCTGACCAAGCAGCAAAAACCTTGGATGCAACTAGAATCTTTCGTGGAAACTAATGAACAGAGAGACCAATATCAGGGATTAAGACTAATGAAAAAGGGTGAAAATATGACCCCCTGTAGGAGCTAATGTAATTCGAGAATCCAACAATAACAGAGAGGAATATATGAGCTCAAATATGAACCAATGTGCATGTTACAATGGATCCAGCTTATCATCAATGAAGTTAGTGATCCTGAAAGTGAAGTGAAAGGAAACAAAATGTCAAATTTTCTTTAGAATTGTAAGTATGAAGACTTACTCTAAGCCATCAGAGAACATTGAACTATTCAGGTGATCTACAAACTCCACCTTACAAACCCAAAATTCAAGTACATGTATTATTTGAGAGTCAGAAAATGCTTCCAAGTGTGATAGGCTAAATCACAAAGTTCTGATAACATGTTGTACAAGACCTGAGAAGTAAACCTTGAGCCACATGAAGCACAATATGCATGTATGAAGAGAAAAAAACAATATAAATTCAGTCCCAGACTATTCAGCCATTAAATAAAGTGTAGGCTCAAAAGAAACAAAGACAAAACCCAAAAAGCACACACAGACCAAGAAGCAACAGAAAACAAAAAGGCAACTTATCCAAAAGTGGCTTCCTTTTAGTTTTTTAATAGGTCATTTAAACAGTATTTTATGAGGTAAAGTAGTTATGTTAGAATATAGCAACTCTGAGCAATTTGTCACATCCACCCTAGGGATTGGTTGGTTGGTTGATTTAGTGACTTATGGCACAAAGCAGCTAGGCTATCTGCACCAAACATCCGGTAAAAAGTTAAAATTAATTTAGTAAAATTCATAAAAGGAAATTAAGGTAAAACAAAACAAAGTTTAAAAAAAAACATAAATAGCACAAAACCAATGTTTTCATCTAGTCTACAATGTTAAGAGAAAAACTACACTATTACAAGTTGTAAAGAACTTTCTGTAGCATGACTGTAATTATCATAACTCAACAGGAAGACTAACAGGTAAGTACAGAAACCATTGTCAGTCACCTGCAGTTGGCCTTTCCAGTCCTGGTTTCAAGTTATTTAATGTTATGGCCACTTTCTTATTTCAAATTGAACTAGATGGACTTTGATTCTTAAAAGGGAATCACATTAAAAAAGGTCTAATGTATAAATTAAAAAATGTAAATGGCATTAAAAAGATTAATGGCCTTTAAAAAAAACTAAAAAAATTACCATGGTGGACAGTGTCACCACCATCAATAACATTGTCTAACATTATGGACAAACCTTGGGACAGAACAAGTTTAAAATGGTGCTGTCGTTGATAGTCGTAATGATGGCAAGAAAGTAAAATGTGGTTTATTGTAACCTGAGTGTTACACAGACTAGACATTGGTGCATCAGTCCCAGATAAAAGAAAATGATGAGATGAAAAACTGTGACCAATGCATAGTCTAGTTAGAACAACTTCCTCTATCTGATTCTTATGGAAGCAAGACAGCCAAAGTTCAATATATGGTTTTATTTGGAAAAGCTTGTTTTTGCATTGCTCACTCCAAGTTGACTGCCAGCTGGCATGGAGCTGAGCCTTGAATACAGGATCATAGTTCATGTATGGAACAGACACAGTGGTGATAGTGCCAGAGCAGATAGACTTAGGTGCTGTGTCAGCAAGCTTGTTCCCACAAATACCAACGTGGCCCAGTATCCAGAAAATCTGGATAGAAGTGGATGTTAAAGAGAAATGGGCCAGTCAGTTTTGAATGGTGGTGAGAACAGGGTGTGAACTAATGTGAAGCAATTCCAGGGCCAGTAGAGAACTAAGAGAGTCAGTATAAATAGTGGAGTTTGAGTACCGCTTAGCTTCTATGTGATCCAGGGCAAGAGAAAAAGCATACAGTTCAGCAGTGAACACAGAAGCTGTAGAGGGGATTCTGCATGCAACCACTGAACCACAACAAACCATGGCAGAGCCCACACAGTCACCTGGTTTCGAACCATCTGTATAAATAGGACTGGAAAGATGGTTCCAAAGATGTTCAGCAAATAGCAGACAGTATTTCCAATTGGGAGTGTCTGCTTTTCTCAGATTACTTAAAGACAAGTCACATTTGGGGACTGTAAGAAGCCATGTTGGGATGGTTGACCAATGGATACAGCAAAGTTATCCAAGGACAGACCCAATTCATCCAACTGCACCTGAATACAAAGGCCAAAAGGAGTAATGGCAGATCATATGCTCTCAAAAAGTATGGCCCACCGAGGAAGGAAAACACCACCTCAAGTAGGATGCTTTGGTCAGGAACGAAATTTCAAAGCATTTTGTAAAGACAGTTGCAAATGGCAGAGGTGCAAAGAAGGTTCATGAGACTCTATGTAAAAGCTCTGAACTGAAAAAGTGTGGAAAGCCCAGTGCAGAGCCGAAGTCCTTGATGATGAATGGGGTCCAGCATCTTTAAGGCCGATGGTCTGGCAGAGCCATAGACCAGTGATCCATAGTTGAGTTTCGATCGAATAAGAGAATGATATATCTTTAGCATAGAACATCGATCCGCTCCCCAAGTGGTGGAAGAGAGAACACGAAGGATGTTCAGTGCTTTTGTACATTTGACACATAGCTGCTTGATGTGTGGTATAAAGGTCCCATATGACTTTGTAACTGGTGGTAGAAGATATGCTGGTTGTGAACTTAATCCAAGATTACTTCTTGTTTTGATGTCTTACCCACCTCGCATGTGCATGGTCCTGCTGGAAAGAGATGAAATTCGAGAGTGTGGGATATCTATGGAAATTATCCCAGCCCTGTTTTTACCCCTTCCGTGCCATGTGGCAAGAAAATTTCCACCATGGATGAGGATATAGTGAAAAACATGTCCAGGTTTTAGGAATAAATTGAGCATCTGCTTGTATAATACAGTCAGTTACTGCTGCCACACAATCATCTATTGTTGGCTTACAGACAATGGCAGGATCAAGTTCTGCGAGAGCAGTGAAAGAAGGCCAGTTTGCATGATTCAGCTTCCACCAAGCAGGTCAGGTGGCAATGACCACGGCCAGTCTCTATCAAATTTATAGGAAAATGATCACTGCCTCATGGATTATTCTCAACCCTCCATGAAAAATGGAATAATAATGAAGGGGAGCAAATTGAGAGATAAATAGCAGAAAAGGACTGATTAGGTGCATGAAAATAAGTAAAAGAGCCAGTACTGAAAAGAGAAAGGTTGTGATCAGAGAGCATATGCTCTACAGAGTGACCCCTCCCATCAATATCAACACTTCCCCAGAAGGGATGATGTCCATTAAAGTCACCCAGGATTAAAAAGGGAGACAGCAACTGTTCAATGAGAGCATCAAGGTCTGACTGACCATATGTTTCTCCAGGCGATAGGTAAAGAGAATAAACAGTGATGATATGACCCAAGGAAACATGGATGGCTATGGCCTCCAAGGGTTTGTCGAGTGGCAAAGACAGGGTGGGCACATGCTGATCAACCAAAAATGCCACCCCTCCATCACACAGCCTATCATTTTTGTACACAGAAAACTGCTGAAAGGTAACTGTATCAGCAGGTTTCAGAAATGTTTCCTGTAAGGAAAGACATATAGGATGGTAAGAAGCAATCAGTGTTTTGAGGTCATCCAGATTAGAATGTAAACTTCGATAGTTCTATTGTACCAAGATGGCCATTTTTATTTACATGTAGGCAAAGTGGGTGGAGAACCCTTCTGTTTACAACCATGTCTTTTTTCCTTACTGTCCTTATTTGAGGGAGGTCTATTGACCTCCATGGATCCTGCCCAGACATGGGTGTTGAAGTTGATTCATTAACTTTTTTAACCATGGAGGTCAAAAGACTTTTCATTTATTTTGAGAACAATTCTTTTGGAGGCACAGAGAGATCTGTCTTCACTCCCACTGTAGTTGTGGAATGAAGTGCAGCAGCATACATCCAAGATGAAGTGGTGGATAGCAACTTTCGAGCCTCAGGATAAGTAATGTTATGAATTGTTTTCAAATGCTGCACCTCTTTTTTCTTCCAACCATTTAGAACAAGAATAAAAGTAGGACAAGTGAGAGCCATTGCAATTTATGCAATGAGGGTCTGTTTCACACTCATAGGCATCATGGTCCTTGCCACCACAATGAGCATACGTCAAGGAACCATGACATGATGTCTTTGAATGACCAAACCACTGACACTGGAGACATCAGAGAGTTTGGAATGCATGGCCGTGTACCCTGCAATTAAGATAACCTGCCTTGATGGTGGCAGGTAGACGTGGTAATGTAAATGTCAGAATGAGGATACTGGTTGGTATCGTAATTCCATCTTTGCGAGTAGAGATACGCCTCACTGCACAACTCCTTGAGTGGACAAACCAGTGAGAATTTCTGACTCAGGGATGTTCTTCAAATCCCTCTTAACAACAACTCCCCATGATTAATTCAAAAAAAAGCATAAGGTGTAACCTCAATAGGTATATCCCCAATTGCCTTTGAATGCAAGAGGAGTTCACTGTATTGAGATGTGATTGACCCAAGGGGGGCCACTCCAAAACCACCCATCTACAGGAATTCAAGGCCAAAGTGGAATGTTAGGGTTGGACCCCTCAACCACCAGGATCCTATCCTCCACTTCACGGGTTTCCACACATGGCAAACACAAGGGTCAATGTTTAGATCACAGAAGAGGTAAACTGAAAGAACTGAACCTTCCCTGGGAGGTCCCCGCACCACATACAGGAATCCACACCGTGGGGCCACCCTAGGGAATCAAACCCTGAACCCAAGCGTTGTGAGTCTACAAATGTACCACTATCCCACAAGCAGACTGAAAAAAGGCACAGGAACAAAATGTTGAGGTTTATTTTCAATTCCAGTCTCAGAGCACCCCAGAGAACCACCACAAATCTGAATATATTTCTCCATCTCACTATGAATAACATCATAACAGTCTCAATCTAAAGTGACTCTCCTGCAACTGTTGTACAACACAAGATATCGGGGGTGGGATAGGAGAGATGCAATTTGCTTTCATGCTGGAAATAATAATCCAGAAATTCACACCATAATATAGTCTGCTAATTGGAAGAAAGAAAAATTTGTTTCTTTAAATTGATATACTAATGATTATTACAAATATCAACATAACATGATAACATTCAAAGTATCTCTGAATGATTGTAATCCTGGAAAACCCATTATTTATATTTTGTTGAGAAAAGGTGATAACACTATCTGAATAATGAATACAGTACCAGGCCAGAGATTATTTTGATGTAGGTGGAGAGTATCATGAGATACGTATTACCAAGGGCAATTGAATAAGGTATAAAAGATGGGAGCAAGCAAAAAAAATTAGATCAGTGCTTATGTAAGCAGAGGAAGAAACCCTGGCAGTTAAGTAACAGTTATAAGTGGAATAATGGTATGTTTGTTTTGGAATAAATGTTCAAACCCAATTCTATAAAAATCTCCATTAACTATCATATAATATGCAAGTATACACACACACACACACACAAATACTGTATTTGTATTTGGCAATTTGAATAAATCACTACATTAAGAGCAAACCATATTCCCTTACCTGACTGCATTATACAGTAAACCTATTATTGTATGTAATGTGTTAAACAGCAAAACAAATAATATATACCTACACTGTGATAAATGTAATAGCAAAACATACACTGTCCTATGTCTTACGTAACAATAAAAAATACTGTCCTTTACAATAACATAGCAATGTTTAAGAAAATCAATGGGCCTCTTGGTTCATCTTGGCTGTCCTATCCTATAAATCAAATTAAAACTATTAAAAAAACATTCAAGTCAGCCCTTATCATTCACATACCTATCAAGCTTTTTCAAACTCACTCAAATTTGCATCATCCACAACATTTAAAAGCAACCCATTCCATAGGTCAACCATCCAATTTGAAAAATAATCTTAGAAGATGGCTTCTACCTTGTCTAAATCTATATTTGTGTCCCATCATTCTATACTTCTTGTTAATTATGAAAAATGTTGAATCATCAAAATTGGTAATTCTTTTTACAATCTTAAAATATTTAAATCAGATCCTTAACTCTTCTTTTTTCAAGAGATTATTTTAAAAATCTGATTACTCATCATATGACAACCTCTCCACCCCACGTACCATTTTAGTAACCCTCCTCCAAACCTTTTTCAACAAATCAATGTCTTTCCTAAGATAAGTAGCCCAAGATTAAACACAATACTCCAAATGTGGCCTAACCAGTGACCTATATAATTAACTTACAATTTTTTTAGACTTGTATTTAATACTTCTGTAGATGCAACCTATAATCCTATTAGCCCTACCAGTTTCTAGTGACCTCTCTCCCTCATGGTTTCACTCTAGCATTTCTCAATCAATTTCTGAAATTACTATCACCCATGATCATGACTTCATTAATAACTGAAATCTTATTCTCAATGTAAAGTGTGACTTACATTCAAAATTTTATTGAACAGCTACTATTTTATAGATGTATGTATGTCAGTAAACTTGGTATCAAACTGTAGATTTCAATTGACATTTTAGTATACCTTAGATAATTTCTTAATTTGAAAGATTACTGTTTTTCAAATATTTTTATTTACTGTTTTATATTAAAGAAAAATAACAGAAATTTAAAGCTTTATTAGCAAATAGTAATAATATACACATATGTAATGTATGGTAGCCAAAATCTCAGCTTACATTACAAAATATTAGAAACAGTGCATTGATTACTGTTTAAGCTTTCTACAAAGTCTTAGCACAAACATTTTGTAATACAGAGTGTTCGGAAAGTCACTGTACAGTTTTGTCTGTTAATAAATATATAAGTGCACAGTGACGTTCCGAACACCCTGTACTTTAGACAATTCTCATTGCAACCATTATTGTCTATAGTACAAGTCCTACCCCAGTGTTTTCAAAGCAAAGAAAGTTCCAGGAATTGTGCCACAAAAACTGATTTGATATTGACAGTGTCAAAGGAAAGTAACACCTAAACAGGAACAATGTTTTATTGCTTTATATTTAGCAGGTTTCTATAAGTCAACTGCTAAAAGCAGAATAAACAGAGAAAATAAGTGTAAAAAGATCAGATAAAACCCTCAGAAGATTTACTTTATAATTACATTGTCTGAACTGAAAAGAACAGAATTATTAATTTTGTTTCTTCTTGTTTCTAAGCTATCTGCTAGCAATAAAATAACCACAGAAAATGTGTGTGAAAAGGTGAGATATGTAAACTCTGATCATAAATACTTTGAAATTTTGTTATAAATACTAATAATACTATACATTTTATTTTGTATTTGCAACCTTTGTTTTTGTTATTTTTTTGATTACTTACCTACAACCTGTAGAACCATGTCAAATATTACAACAAAGAAAATAACAAATAAAATATATAGCTTTACTTAAAATTAAAATGTTTGATATTTAATTATGAGGTTTTTATTTTTCCTTTGTTTTCATTATTTATTTTTGTAGAAGTAATTAAAATGCAAATATTGAAACATTATTAGGTAAGACAATGAAAAATAAAATCTTTATGACATATATGCATTACGAGATCTCAATATATCTATATAAGATAACTCTTCCATTTCCAGAATCACCCTAGTAGCTTTTTTCTGATCTTTTCCAGTAAGTTAAACACCTTTGAGTGCCTTACACAGTTAAGATTCCTATAATAACGACATTCTTTCAATCACACAATATTTTGCCACCTCTTTATTTCAGTAAATATTATTAAGAAGTTCTAATCAAAATAAGTTGCTTACATTTATGTAGTTCAAAAATTAAATGGTTTAAAAGTAACGTATATTCTAATGAAGACAATCCCATATAACAAACTTACAAGAATTACTTGATAACAAATGAATACGCAAGAGACACTAAAGTCTATAATAATTAATTAGCACTGAATCACCAGTCTGATACCCTCACTTCTAACAGTATTTCCAGTTATAGTCTCAATAATACGTTAAGAAGTTCAGCAAGCTCAGGAAGTTCAGCTTAATCCTACAACTGAACACTAAACCAACAATCTTTGATAAAAGTGTAATTATAATTCAAATATTAAAAATAATAAGTTATATGAATAAGAAAAAAAATCTACTCAAAAACCCTATACAGCACTATAGATTTTACAACAAAGTTTTGAATATAACAACTCAATTAGTACTTTTATCCAAAAATTCAACTACTTAATTTTTTAAGTAAATTAAGTAATGATTGATTAAGTTAATTAAGTAATATGGATCTAGACTCTGGACTTTATCTTCAAATTTGAAAATAAATTGTAAATTTTACTGCAAACTCCCACATTTCAGAATGCTTATTATGTCAGAAAACCTCATGTACAGAAAACATAAAAAACAAAAAACGCACTGTAGAACGGCATAAGTAGTCTCATACAACTATGAAATGCTGGTTTATCTTACCAGATGATTTTTCAGAAAGGATGTTCTCTTTTTCTTTCAGCGAATTGCTTAACTGAAAATTTTCCTCTTTTAACTTTGAAACAAGTTCACTTAACTTGTTAGTTTCTTCTCTCCAGATATTTTCTATCTGTTCAAGCTCCTATAATAGAAATGTTTTATTAATTTTGCTAAAATACAAATGATTGGGTAAAGTTCTAAAAAAACATTAAATGCAAACTTTTTGTATTATGGTCTATACTGTCACAACTATTAGTTTGTTTATTTTCTCAAAACAAAATTAAGTTAATAGTTATATTAGGTTGAGGAATAATTCGTGAGCGTTTTTAAATAATTTCATTCAAGCATTACATGCAAGACTATACAATACTTCAATGCATGAACACATTACACCCAAAACATTTATTATGATACTTTATTACATGTAATACCTAGGTATATAGTATGCATTGTTGTAAACGAAATTGCAAGAAATTAAATGCGAAAAGCAGATGGTGTCGAAAATGCTCGATTTTGTCCACTTGACATTCCATTTAATGAGCTGAAAATTAAAGCAAAAATTAAAGACATATGAAAATAAAACACACCATCTATTAGAGCAAAAAATTATCTACCAAATGACATGAAATATTTTGCAAAAGCGTTTCATTTATGAATATATTTTTTTTAACTTGAAAAAACACTCACGAATTATTCCTCAACCCAATATATACTTGCTATCTTGAAACTGATAATCTAATAATACAGACTTATTTATGGTCACAAATGTCTAAGACAATTTACCAACTATCAATATTTTTTAAGACTCCTAACACAAGTAAATTAATAGGTGGAATTATACATGGACTTTTCTTTACATTACAATACTTTTAATTACGAGCTTTCAGCATTCTTACTGAAACCTTCATCAGGCAACAATGTACTAACAAATAAAAAGTATTTTAATGAATATAAAATTCCAATAATAATTTGACATACTTACCAACTATCAACATAACCTTAAGTATACTAAAAGCAATTTCAAATTCTCCTAAAAAATATACTGTAGGTTTTACTGTGTAATGTATAACTTAGTCAGTTTTGATTAACAGTTTCTTGGAAAATACTATATGTATATTGTTAATTACAGATCTCGTATATCAAAACAAACAGGATGAAAGCATGTTTCATAATATAGATTATACCTCAGTTATTGAGAACATATATATCTTTCTGAATAAAATGAATTAGGGTTTTAAATAACAAAGTTCTTAAAATATTTCCTATGGATTCCCACTGGCCACATTCTCTCAACTGCAAGAATTATCATTTATAACTACATTTTGCTTTTTAATATCAAGAATATTTTATACTAATGTGTTGCAACTTTCTACTGACTACTAATAATCAAACTTTGCAATTAACCTTTTTCATAACACCTTTTGGAAAGTAAGATACAAAGTGTTAATATGGTGCCTTCATTATAACAAAAAAAAAACTGCATTAAGTTTGTTAAACAAGCAAACCTTGTTCAAAAATCAACATTGATTATCAGCTGTCAAATTACAAGTTTATCAGGTGCTTTTCTAAACTATCTCTACAAATAGATTCTGTAGCCATTTTTATTACAGATTTTATAATAATGTTATAAAAAGTATTATTATGAAACTATGCTGAAAATCTTCTAATGATCACAAAATTATCTGATGTCACCACCCTTACAGAAATATGTCCAAACCTATGTAAACTCCACTTAAGCTTTTTCAACAAATAAAAAATTTATGCAAACTTTACAAAGTATTAATTCCAGCAATACAATTTTCTTCTGTCATAGTTCTCAAATGTTCTCACAGTTAAGTCACACTACAGTTCAGATCAATTCCCTCATCACATTTAACAGTAAAATATCTATATAGTTTACAAAGTTGATCTCAAAACTCCTAGGCATCTAGTAGTTTCTAAGATGTCAATATATACCAACACACATTGTGACAACAGAATAATGTAGATACTCTGCCATTATACAAAAAGGACAGACAGAGAGCTTCCTCTCTGAATTAATAATTGAATTAATAAGCAGACAGATTCATACAGTAGACAGATACTTTTTTATGGTATGGCAATAAAACATTAATAGCCTTATTCTTGTCCAGAGATCAATTCATACATTCAGTATCTACATATATATTTGTTAACCACTATTCATAGAATCTGAAAATATGCATGCATAGAATAACTTTACATTTTATTAACAAGGTGCAGAGAAATGGCTAGCTGGTTATTCACTGATCTCAGCAACACAACATTATGTTTTGTCACTTGTTCAGATTTTAGTTTGTTTTAAACTAGCAGATCTAAAATTTAACCAAATTGTTATGGCACAAAAATAAGCATAGCTTTCAAATCAGTAAATGAAATATAAATGAAGAAATACTCCAACAACATGTTTCCAGCAACTCTGCACTATAACTTATGGCCTACTTTATTGAGGATTACAACTCATACATGCTTAATAATGCATCAATTTTGCACTAATATTGTAGATGAGTTATTATGCATAATGATAAATAGCAAAACTATTTGCTACTAGCATATTATTTATAACAATCATATATGTCTAAATAGTAAAAAATTAAAATCACTGCACTAAAAAAATATAATTATTCAATATCTATAACAGCCCAAGCTACTACAAGTACTATGCTGATTTTATTGGAAGTTTAAAGTGTTATTAATCCACTTTAAAAGAGATCAGTCACTTTATTTGAAACACAAAAAAATACTGAAATTATGAAAATCCTCTTTGAAAAATACAAAACATTTGTAGCAAACAGTGATCTGTGATTTTAACCGTAAACATTTCAGGGCTGATTTTGAAAGTTTAACGAATTATCTGAACCAATATGTTTACGTTTAAATAAAAACAGAATTAAAGCATTAAATACGTCAAATGTTATACTGAAAACGTTTGTAGCTCTTAATACAACCAAATTTACTAATTATTATTTGAAGACATTTTGTGGCCAAAGAATCGAGGAGTATCATTGTTAATTATGTACGATAGAATTTTGCAACCAATGTTTTACAGCTACCGGAGATGAAAAATACTACACTAACAAAGACACACCTTTTGGATAACTTCAAAACATACATTAAATTCTATAATTAGTTCTAACTTGTAGATGAGATACACTTTAAGAAAAAGTGTTTGGAAGATACTACTAAACAACTTATGATGAAAAAATTCATGAGGGGAAGAAAAAGCAAGGTTTATCTCATTTGTATATAATAAAAAAAACTTTAAGGAACATTATAAAGATTGAAAAGTTGTTAATAAAATTTTAGAAAACTCATATATTTTTGCTTACACTGAAGAATTTCTTTAAACAACCATTTAAATATTTTATACATATATATATATAAATTTTTAAATGGTTGACTTTGGCAAGTCCAGAAAGATTTTTGTTTTGTGGGAATTATATCTGCACATTTTAAAATTTTTTGATGGGTAATTCACCAAGCTTAATAGCCAGCTTTTACTTTGCATTTCTAGTGCATGCCTTTCGCACAAGTAAAATGAAAAACCTGTATTAGCCCATTGATAACACACCTCAACTTACAAAAAAACAAAAAGCAATATATTACTGTAACTTGAAGACTTTTAAGGAATGATCAAGGTTTCATAACATATGAACAATAAAAGTAAAAGCCTTTTTATCCTTCATAGCTTCATTGCATACCCACCATTATGTGAAGTAAATATTTTAGCCTTTTAATTTTCAGAAAATCATCCATTACCTCTTAAACTTTTAAATTATCGGCTTCAAATAATGCTGATGTAACTCATTCAATAATAGTAAAAACAAATTGTCTTTTCCACGTTTTTCATTTGTGTTCTCGTCTTATATTCTTCATCTTTTATATCCTTTCTTTACAATGCAAATAATAATATCAAGTATAATTTTGGTACTATTTATACCCAATCTCAGAAGGATGGTCAACATTCTATTTGTAATATTATTTGGCAGACATGTTGGTTTCTAATTTTACCAGTTGTATTTCTGTGATGACTTGGATAATTTCAAGGTAAATACAATCACTGACCTTTCTAACAAATGGCAAAAAAGTAACATATGCAACATATTGTATTTTTTACTAAGTTTTAGTTAAAAACCAAAATAACTTTTGCGTTCTTTATTCTTGTAATAATCCAGTATTTAAAACGTAACAGAACGAAACATTCAAAACAGTAGCTTACAAAATGAATTATGTAGACTTCGCCTGTTAAACCCAACTCGAATTTTCAAGGTTATGTAACAATACAATTATTAGCATTGATAACTAAAAATGTCGTAGTATCACACTTTTACAGCCTTCAGAAAATTAATTAACAATTCAGCGAGGCAACATATCAGTTTCACCTTAGGTAATACGTATTTGGTATTTTATCACGAAATTGCTATAAACTTGTGCTAATAACAATAATACGTGTAACTTGCTGGTCTACACTTAAGGATTATTTTGTATTTCTCTATCGTCTAAGATATTTAACTGAATAATTTTTAATCTAACATATCTTAGCATAAATTTTCTGACATCGCCGAAAAAAATAATTCTCCCGAAATTTTGGTTACTATAATACTAATAGACCCGCGTGCGCAATACATACGTCTATTATGGAACATGCGAAATTATAGTTTTGGTTGGGACAGGACGTGTACTAGTTGTTTATCAAACATCTGTCTTATTTCACTTCATCCACATGAAAAAACTAAAACGTATGTAGTCACAAATATATAATTACGGTTGAAAACTGGTGACGAAGTACAATATATTCTTACCTGTGATCTCATGAAAAAGGCAACAGCCCATCCGCAAACAAAAATGGTTAGAAGGCACAACAATCCACACATAGCCTCATTTCCGAATCAAACTGACGAGTGTATATAACTCAGTACTAATATTAATATTTCAAGTCGCACAACCGGTGGAAGGCCTAAGCCTACCAGACCACTTCCTACACTTACCTACCTTACAGCTGTCACACCTGACCGAATAATAGTATAAACTGACACTAACAGCTCAAGTACGCGCCAAAAAATGGATCATATTGTTTTTGCTTTTCTAGAACAATTTCAACTATAAAACCCTCAGATGCCAAACAAACGTTTGCGGTAAACTAACTCAACGATCCCTTAAGTTATAAAGGAGGTCATCATCATAATATACTGTATAGTCGATAGATAAGATATTATCGTTATTATACTATGTGTAATAAACACATTTCACAGTATTTCAAATAAAGATCCAATTTTACTAGTTTTAATATAAGGACTATTAATAGTACACACTGAAACTGCATGAAACTTCTACAAGTTATATTAAGTTACACGTACCCTAACGATAACGTACTACTGAATTAAACAAAAATATTAGATATATATGTGCATCATACTGTCTTATTTTCAAAACTTAATAATGTAACACACATGAAAAAAAAAATTGGATATTCAAAGAATTAAATAGGGAGAAGTTCAGGAAAGTATTTAGGTAGGCATGAGAAAGAGACCAAATGGTTAACTTTATACTAAAATTGTTGATAATTTATTTATGTGTATCAACATTTGCCATATGTAACTGAAAGAATGTGTTTAACTGGTTAATAACAGTCAAAATAACAAAATGATGCATGCTATGTAACCCATTATCCATGACAATGATAAGCATGGCACTTGCGTAAAAGTTAAATACAAATGCACGGCATTTTGTTAATGTAATATACATTTCCTTGAAATTTGCAGTAAAGTTGAAACAGAAATGCCAGATTAAGTCACTTCAAAATTAGAATATTATGTAATCAGTGAACTATAAAATACAATACACAAGCAAGTGATGAGAAATTACACAATAAACATACTTTTATGTTTGTAACCAAAACACAATCTAAGTAAGTTATAACTTGGCTAAATAACATGAACTTTTGACCATTAATCTTAATAAAATATGGAGTAAATGTGTAATCAAAACTATAGTGCAATAAATGTACCAGAATATATGTATATAATATGTATGAAATATTTAACATTATTAATTCAAAGCACATTACTAATTCTGATATAAAAACCACAAACTTTTCCCACAGGTCTAACTTTGGATTTACTAGAGTACTACTTTTAACAATTGCATTAAGGAGAAAACTGTGTAGTGATTAAAAATTAAGTGTTCTTAAACACAAGGCCACAAACTAGAAAATTCATTTGTTTCCCTCACTGAAAATAATAAACTTAGTACCTGTAAGTTAAAATAAATTTTGAGCTGCATAATCTTTTTAACTTTGAATGCTTGATTATAATAAAATCCTTATTCTTTTTTAATGTGCAGCTAAAAATATACAAGACTACTGATCAGAGTGAAGTATGAAAACAGAAAATCAGACTATAAACTAGTTATTATATGATGTTGATCATAACCATTCAATGGACCTTATTTGTATTAGGTTTAGCTTTGTAAAGGCACTAACTATTCTTACATGAAGTTTTTTTAATACATATTTTTACAAAGATAATGATAAAAATTTCAAGATGGTTTAAAAATATTGATAAAATATCAAAACCCTTACGTTTAAAAAATTCAGCTTTTGAATAAATTCAAAAATAAAACTGATATGTAAATATACTTAAACTAAAAATATGCAAAGCTTGAAGATTTAATTTTTACACAATACAAAATTTTGTATATATAATTTTCATATGTTTTCTTGCAATGTTTCTCCTCCTCAGGTAGTTAAAAAGTTGTATTAGAGCAGGAGAAATTCTACATCTATCTATCAGTTCCTCAGTCTCGAATTTTCTGTCTAATTGCCTAACTACTAACCGTACAGTATATAAAAAGTTGTGATTGTTATTTCTACAATACCTATAACTTTACATGTATTTCATCTTGAAAATGTTTACTTCTCTATGACAGAGTGTTAATATTTCTTGGCAATTTAAACAAGTTCTTGATTTGAAATGTTTCCACAAGTTCAAGTATTAAAAGTTTAAACTTTGATATGCATGCAAAACCTCACTTGTACCTATATTTCTTCCACTGCTTCATGATTGGTAAACACCCAAATATGAGATAAATAATATGGCTGATGGATAAGCAATGCTTTTATTTCTGTTATAAATTTTGATCTTCAATATCAAAAGAATAAATTACGTATTAATTCTAAGAAAAATTCAGTTTTAATACTCTAAAATTTGATTTTTAAGATCTATTGATTAAATGTTTATAAAGTGACTGGTTAACTTTAAAGGATTATTATCATATAAAATTTGTTGCTTTTAAATTTGACTCAATGACTAGATGAAGTGAATAGTTAAGATTTACGATATTCTTAAGTTTTATTCAACAGTTTTTGCCTGGAGTTTGGGTTGATGTGTGAGTGTTCTTGAATAAAGACTGTTTAAGTTCTGGTCTCCACATCCTGGTGATATGGAACTAGCCCCATATTCAAGGAGTACTAGGTTCAAATTTTTATCTCAAAGTGTATGCACATGATAAAGAATTGGCCCTGTATTCAAACATTGCAGATTCAAGCTTTAGTTTGTGAGTGCACATAATACAGAACTGACTCTGCATTCATAATATCACAGAAGTCCAACAAGAGTCTATTTGGTCCCCAAAGGCTGTCCCTGCAACCCATGTCAAAGAAAATGGAATGTAAAAATCAAACCCACTTTTTACCTATCCAGGAAATTATCAGTTCCACATTTAAAAAATCTTGTAAAGTGCTGACCTCCACTACTGCTGATGGCAACTCATTCCATAAGCCAAAAACCCAATCAGATTTTTTTTTTTACAATTAATTAACTTGTATCATCTGATCATATTACAGTCTTCTTAATACAGCTCAAAAAAATCAGAGGCCTTCATCCTTTCAATCCCTTTGATAATCTTGTAAACTTTAACAAGATTGCCTTTTTTTCTCTAAATAAAAAATAAGAATAAGACAACCATATTCAAAGTGTATTAAGTCATGTATTTTTTCAAGAAGTGTACATGATACAAAACTGGCCCTTTTATTTTAATGAAAAACTTGTGAACATTTTGCTTGTCAAATGAAATTAACATTTATTATGTTAAGGAAGTGACAAAAATTAAGTATAATCATTGGTAAGATTATGAAGCATTCTCATGAGTTGTAAAGTGTGGCAAAAAAAGGGAATATGTTGTAGGTGAGAGTTTGTAAAAATGCAGTTTGAAAGTGAATTTTTTTTTTTTTTTGGTACAACTTACTGAATATGTTTATTTACAAATGAATCCATGTTTTCAGTTAAGGTTACTAGTTTAATACAAAAGTGATTTTAACAAAACAAATAAAAAACACTTTCACACAAATTTACTGAATATTAAATTTTGTGCAATCTAATAATAATATTACAAGCATTTATGATGATACTGTAAAGTCTTATAAACTGTTAGGAAGCAGCTGTGTGACTGTCAAACAGATTTCTTTTTCCATACAATTATTTGTTTATCAGGTTAAGTATTTTAGCCAATAATGTTTATAAAAGAAAATGTGATACAAGTGATATACAGTGGCATCATTTAGTTTACAAATTTATTGTAGATGAAATATTTTTAATCCAATTCATTCCATAAGATACACAAAATTAACAAGTACAAAAAGACAAAGTTCTAAAAATGTAACAACATTAACTAGAAGCAGAACTTGTACCATTATAATTTCTATTTACAACTACTTTTAGCAGTAGTTTGTCAGCACATGTTATTACACAATATTTTACATAATATGGTGAAACAATAAAAAATATGTTATAAGCTTAAAGTCGATAAGTCAAAATTGTTGTTGTTTGTAATTAAGCACAAAGTTAAACAAAGGTCTATCTGTGCTCTACCCACTACGGGTATTGAAAACTGGTTTTTTAGTTCACAGACATACTACTGTGCCACTGGAGGGCTAGAATAAAATAGGTCCTGATCCAATCTGTCGTTTTACCCTCTTACATCTTCAACTGGCCAAGTGGATTCCAAGTTCACATAGGCTTCCATTGTCTGTGGGCAATATCGTATTAATGATAATAACAGAGTGCTTACCTTTTCCAATTTGCTTTTACACTCTTGCTTTTCAACTTTCTCAAACTGAAGTTGGGCAATAGTTGAATTAAGGCATGATACTTCTAAATCTACACGATCGTTTCTAACTACACAGAATTCCAAATGCTCTAAAGCACTGAGAACTTTGGGCATCAAATTAGTAGCTTCAACGCCATAAACATCAATTATATTCTCCAATTCTTTTCCAATTTCAGACTCTAGGTTGTAAACATCTTCAACACAAAATGTCTCAACAACTGAATTCATTTAGAAGTATAAATATGAAGCTTTTAATAAATAACTACCATAGATATAATATTGGTGTTTAAATGAAAATAAATAACAATATATACATATATTCATAACAGTTACCATGGTTATCTAGCAACTGAGGTAAACTATGTTTGAAGATAACTATAGGGTAAAATTCACGATGTTGGAGCGCCATCTTTATACATAGCATATAAAATTCTGTAGGCATATTATCGCAAATATCAAATTGCATTTCGATGTATATGCGTATCAGTGATACTATCTTTTCTAACGTTAACTTTTATTTATCTTTACTGTATTTATGTCTTCTTATTGTAGAATAACTTTTATAGTACAGTCAAACATTCGCACTGATGTTTCAAACTTTATCAAATTACACGTTTAATCAAGAAACTTAATACTAGTCTAGAGTAGTCATGGTTGACGGAAACTTTAAGAATCTAGTTATTATTTATCAGTGATGTCAAGAAACCCACTTGTTGAGAAATATATTTGCAAAAACGGCTCGTTTGGGTTGAGAAAATATTTTACGTAGAGGAGCGAACAATGTTTCGACCTTTATCGGTCATCATCAGGTTTGGGAATCCAAACGAGCCGTTTTTACATATATATTTTTCTCTACAAGTGGGTTTTCTCGACATCACTGATTATATTCTATTTGGTTTAAAGTATCTCTAACTAATAATTTTTACTCTTTTTTCGTCTTTTTTTTTTAAATAGCAAGTTACTACGTTAAAATGTCTACTTACAGTTTCTGTAATACATTTTGTCAAAATACCCGTATATATGCCTCAAAAATTGTATTAAAAATCATAATCTTTCCCATAGCAACTACTACAATAATGGAATTAACGGCAATTCGCAACTTCTTTGGTGGTAATTTTCTCAATTTTTGTGACACAAACCCGATGCATAATAAAATAACTAGGCTTAAGAGATTGCGACAATGCTGTCTTCAACCTGGTGAAACTTCAAGTGAACAGCTTTTAACTCCATGTGATACCTCTCCAGGTATTATATGAACTCTTTTGTTTTATGCAAATTAAATCTCTCATTGTAAAGTTTTATTTACAGCCAAAAGGTTTAAAGAGTTGGGTGAAATTTCATTTCATTCTACACTGAAGAAATTTCAATGACAACCAGCACATTGACAAGCCAGTTCCTAAATATAGCTTAACAGTACCACATACAACAATATCAAAACACAACTACACAAACAAACACTTATGCTGCAGTGGTCAAAACTTCATAATTCCGACAGGAAAAACCATCACCATGTGAAGACGAATTACCCAAATCACCTCAAGACACACAACCAACCACGCCAACAACGATTGAAACCACACTGACATCTGCCATAACTTCCACCTTCTCGGAAATTATGGCAGAATATACAAACCCTACGAATACCAACAGTCTCACAGACATAATAGATAAATCATTTCGAAAAACATACATAAATTCCTGCCGCAAATTTTAACCTCCATCATGAACTCCACTAAACATGGATAACTTTACAGTACTACACATCAATATCCAGGGTGCTCTTGCTTTCAAGAAACATTAGATTGAAGATACAACAAACTCCATAAAACCAGATGTTATTACAATTAGTGAAACTCTCCTCTATAACTACCATCGGTTTAAATTAAACGGCTACTCAATTATTAGACATGACAGGAAGGATAATAGAGATCCAAACAGAGGTATTTTATTATTGTACAGGACTGAACTTATAGTTCAGGAACTTAGCATTCCTTCCCGTAACGAATCCATAGTCATCAATATAAAAACGCATAATCATACTGACGTTACTGTGGCGGGCATCTACTGCTCGCCTAGTACAGTGTTAGATGCAAATATTTTGCATTCATTGAATAATAACAATCCTAATCTAATCATTACAGGCGATCTAAATAGTAAACATATAGCATTCAACTGTCGAAGTACAAACGCAAACGGCAATTTCCTTTTTCAATTTCTGGATGAATCTAACATGATTTTATTAAATGATGCAACACCGACACATATCTCGTACGCACACGGCACCAGTGAAATACTGGACCTATGCCTGTGTTCGTCTAATATGAGTCGCAAACTCGTAAACTTTCATGTTGGTCACGATTTGGATAGTGACCACCTCCCAGTTTGGTGTATCTTCAATCTCACCCCTCACTTAAACAAAATTAAAGTTAAAGATCAACTGAATTACAACAAAGCTAATTGGCAATTTCTTCAAACTATCTTAAATCAAACCTTACTTCCCGAAGTACTATATATTGCCGCAGACGCATCAGATATAGATGCATACTGTCATATCATCTCTGAGTGTCTAAAACATGCAGCCAACAGTTCTATACCGAAACAAAAACACTTCACAACAACTCACTCATGGCAACCACACAAAGACATAATACACTTAATTAAAAACAGACGTATACTCCGCAGACAGTACATACAAAATCGCAACCCCAGTTAAAACACAGATCAACACTATAAGGAATAAGATACGACATTTAATCCGACAACAAAAACAAGAAAACTGGGACACCTTCTGTTCAGAACTAAATCACAAAACTGATCCAAAACAATTCTGGACACACTTAAAAAGATTTACGAATACAGGAACAACAAACACAGTATATCCACCACTTGAACTGGATGGAGAAACAGCGTACACTGACATAGAAAAAGCTGATATATTTAAAAACGCACCTACAAAACACGTTCAAGACACATCATGAACCAAACATGAACAGATACTTCTATAACACAGTTAATAACTTTATTGATCACAGCAAAAGCATTTACACACCTAAATTTCTAGTCAACACTATTATAAATCAAGAGAAAACAAAAGACTGGAGCACTCATCAACTGATTAAAGATATCACTGTAACGGAAGTCGTAACTGCTATTAACAACACAAAAAATAAAGCCCCTGGAGAAGATGGTATTCAAGCTATCCTCCTAAAACACGTCACTCAGAGATTATATGAACACCTAACAGCTTTATTTAATCTATCATTATCAGCTGGATATATCCCCGTTTCTTGGAAGGAAGCAATAATATTAATGTTCCAGAAAGAAGGAAAGCCAGCGAATAAACCAAACAACTACCGCCCAATTAGCTTAACCAGTTGTACTGGCAAAGTATTAGAGAGGATAATTAGTAATCGTCTCTCAGTATACTTAGAAGAAAATTCAAAATTACCAGAAATTCAAAACGGATTTTGAAAATACCGCCAAACTTCAGACCACCTGATTCGACTTACAGAATCAATTACTGACAGCTTTAACAAAAACGAATGCTCTGTAGCTTGCTTTCTCGATATTGAGAAAGCTTTTGACACAGTGTGGCATAATGGTTTGCGTCATAGATTGCACGAAATGGCTTTACCCCAGGAAACTATTCGTTGGCTGTCCAACTTTCTGGAAAACCGAAAGTGCAAAGTAAATGTGAATGGGGTCCACTCAGGGTCCTTTTCACCCGAAGCAGGAGTCCCGCAGGGAGGGGTTGTTAGCCCTATATTATTTATCATGTATGTGAGTAATATGCCTCTGTCGGACCTAAATTTAGGTTATGCATCGCAGTTTGCTGACGATGTAACAGTCTGGAAAAGTGCCCCCACTCCTTCAATTGCAGCAACGAACCTACAACCAGTTCTAAATAACATCGAAGAATACTGCCAGAAATACAGAATTAAAATCAATATTCCGAAAACCCAAGTGATATTATTCAGCAGACTCAATAAGCTGAAAAAAGATCCACCAAAGCTCTACATGAATGGATCACTTTTACTGACTGCTACTTCTGCTAAATTTCTAGGTCTAACCTATGATTCAAAAGTAACGTGGTTACCGCATATTAGAAATATACTGAAACGAATCTGGAAAAGAGCAAACTATGCAAGAAGTCTTTCAGGTAAAAACCAAGGAACATCACCAGACAATATACTTAAAATCTACAAAACGTACATTAGACCCATAATAGAATATGCATCACCTGCCTGGATTAACATAGCACCCACACATTTACAGAAACTTCAACGAATACAAAATTCAGTACTAACTTCGGCATATAAAGTACCACGTAGCACTTCATCCACATTCATCCACAAGTATGCAAACATAGACACAATATCTGAAAGACTCTTGCATAATTCTCTAAAATATTTCATTAAGAATTGGCATAAGAATAACTTAATGTGTGATCTCGACAGATACCACGTACATGATGTAAATAGTCCTAAATACCTCTCCCCTTTTAACATGTATTTAAGGAATGTTGCACAAGCTGGCCACCTTGCACTAGACACTTAATCCTTGTTTTTCTTTTAAATTTTCTCATTATTTTTTTTTATTTTTATTATTACTACTAGTAGTAGTAGCATTTTCTTCATGGATTGTTTGTTTTGTTTTGTTTTGGAATTTTGCACAAAGCTACTTGAGCGCTATCTGTGCTAGCTGTCCTTAATTTTGTAGTGTAAGACTAGAGGGAAGGCAGCTAGTCATCACCACCCACCGACAACTCTTGGACTACTCTTTTACCAACGAATAGTGGGATTGACCGTCACATTATAACGCCCCCACAGCTGAAAGGACGAGCATGTTTGGCGCGACGGGGATGTGAACCCGCGACCCTCAGATTACAAGTCGCACGCCTTAAAACGCTTGGCCATGCCAGACCTACAGAATGCAAAACTTATGTAACTATATAATCTGTAGAATAAAAAGAATGAATGTTTTCCAGCTTTTTTTATTTTTGTTATCTATAATTTATTATTATTACTCTTGAGTAAATGTCTACACGCTGTATATAAAACTACACTCAGAATGTAAACATCCTTAAATATTACAAGCAAAACCAATGAAATTAAGGTCTAATCTAATCCAAAGTTGTTTCAGTTTATTACAATCATTATAATGGATTCTTTGATATGAACTAAAGCTATTTTTCATTCAGTCAGAGTCCACTTTCTTGAAAGAGTTAAAAGGTATGTGTTGCATTATCAACCACATCCAGCAACGTACGCCTGGCTAAGCAGGAATTAAATATTACTGTAGTGTAACCCCAATACTTGATACGTGTTGGCAGACTTAAAGTATTTGACAATATCAAGAGTAAATGAACTGTAAGGGAGAGGAGACATACAACATAAATACTACGAACTTGGAGTGTCTGCTATTTTCAATTTTTTTGCACTATACCTATTTCATTTACTTAAAAGTTTCTACTTTAATATACAAATCTTTCTGAAACTTAACACTTGTCATGTAATACTAACAGTGGGATCAGAAAATGTTTTCCTTATCGAAGTAGGCCGATAATGATTGGTGACTTATCCACCATTAAGCAAAGAACCTTTTCTTCAGTCACACTACTTTTATATTACTAGCAACAAGTTATATTAACACCAAACGTTTTCAAATATCTGGCTAAAAAAAAAAAAAGCTTTTGTAATTGTATTACATTCAAGGGCATGCTGTCACAGAAGGAGACAAGGAGTAAAAGCTATTCATATTAGGTATCCAAAAGAGTTAAGGACATAGATACTAACTATATGTTGTTTAAAACACTCCAAAGGGTGAACTAAGTTTAAACATGTATAAACTATCAGAGCAAAGACATGATTTTCAGGCTTGTCTTAGAATATCGTACTTAAATTTTCTAATGTGTTAAATGGTTTATTATCTGGTAATATGTTACAGATCAAAACTGAATGAGTTTTCTTATTCAAATTTATTAATGTAAAGTGTTTAGATGATATATATCATTAATTAACTGAGAGAAGCATATAATTTTAGATTTCTTTTATTTTACAAAAAGATTGATTCGTTTTTGAATTTCGCTCAAAGCTACACAAGGGATATCTGCTTTATCCGTCCCTAATTTGTCAGTGTATAACTAGAGGGAATGCAGCTAGTCATCACTACCCACCGCCACCTCTTGGGGTACTCTTTTACCAACGAATAGCGGGGTTGACCATTACATTATAACGCTCCCACGGCTGAAAGGGCGAGCATGTTTGGTGCGACGGGATTCGAACCCGCGACCCTCGGATTACGAGTCGAGTACCTTAACCACCTGGCCATGCTGGACCCAGAAAGGTTGAAGGAGATGTCATTCAGGTGTCCAAAGTGGTACAGTTTTGTAAATTTGTGGTTTAATTTGAATTACTGAATAAAAAAGAGGGTGAATATACAAGTGAGAATACCAGAGTGGCTAAAATTCAGACTTCCTCCTACATAATTTTTCAGATAGATATAACTTTGTAGAAGATTCAACCTGAATGTTTGCTGTAAGGTTTCTTGTTTTGTTTTTAACTTCACGCAAAGTTGCATAAGGGCTATCAGCGTTAGCTAGCTCTAATTTAGCAGCTATACGGAAGGCAGCTAGTCATCACTACCCACCGCCAACTTTTGGGTACTCTTTTACCAACGAATAGCTGTAACATAATAACGCCCCCACAGATGAAAGGGCGAGCATGCTTGGTGGGATAGGGATTTGAACCTGCAAGAATCAGTTTGCGAGTGGAGCGCCTTACTCACGTGGCCATGTCGTGCTGTAAGGATGATTTGATTTAGAAGTGGATAGATGGATTTTAAGAGCTATCTTTAATGTGAATTTCTATTTTAATATTTTCTGCTGTTTAAGTTATCTTTCCAGTTATTTTGCAAAACAATAGATTATATTTTCTTTCCCGATAATAACGTAAAGAAAAATAAAAAAATGAGATAAAATATCAAGTTTCATCACAAATGTGTATAATCCTAAAAAGTATAAAAAAACGTATTTGTTTGTTTTTAATTAAATATATGTTTGTACCCTTTTACATGAGACAGTAGTAAATATTTTTCAACTTGACTGAAGGTTCCCCTTAAAAAAAATACAAAATATATTATACTTTGATTATTATTAATTTATTAAACATTTCTTAACAAGTTGAGATAGAGGATAATCGGACTGGTTTTATTATCCAACAAGATGAATGTTCGTCTCGTGACATGAAATAATGATCAATTTTTTGTTTTCCAAATTGTATCTAAATAAATGTTTTATGGACACGTTTTTACAATTTATTTATAATCCAATAACAATACATGTATGGAAAATAACTATACTATTTCTAGTGTTTTACGAAAACAATATTTTTCATGCTTATTTGGTCATCTCTTTTAAGTATTGCTTCTTTAGCATTTTTACTTCTGTATACTTATAAATTATATTCAGATGCTCGTCTTGATAAATTTTCATTGATTTAAATATACAAAAACAATTACTTTCAAAAACATATTCCTAATTGATCAATCGTACAACACAACAATGTTTTTGAACAACATGAGACCTGTTATACATCTCGGCAGGGCCTGGCATGGCCAGGTGGTTAGGACGCTCGACTCGTAAACTGAGGGTCACGGGTTGGAATCCCCTTCACACCAACATCCTCGCCCTCTCAGCCGCAGAAACGCTATAATGGTTCAATCAATTCCTCTATTCGTTTGTAAAAGAGTAGCCGACGAATTGGCAGTGGGTGGTGATGACTAGTTGCCTTTCCTCTAGTCTTATACTGCTAAATTATGGACGGCTAGCGCAGATAACACTCGTGTAGCTTTGCGCGAAATTCAAAACAAACTAAGCCAAATCCTTTAAACTAAATTAAAATAACATTAAAAACACAACCTGAAAGCCATCCCTTATCATTCATATGCGTTTACAGCTTTTTCTTAAACCCATTTAAATTTACTGCCTGTACAACATCCGAATGTAATCCATTTCAAAGGTTATTCATCCTGTTAGAAAAACGAAACTCAAGATGACTTATACCCTTCCTTAATTTATATTTGGATTTCCTAGTCCTACCTTCTTACTTTTAAATATGAAAAAAGATGATTCATCAATACTTCTTAATCCTCTTGCTATCTAAATCACCACAATAAGATTCCCTTACTTTTTTTTCTCGATAGAAAATAATTTGAGAGATTTCAGTCTCTTCTCATATGACAGAAGTTTGGCATGGCGCATAGATTTATCGTCTTTAGCAGCAAAAATACCTTAAGCACACCATTTTAACACTGTATTATTGTGAACCTTGACCATGAGAAATATTTTAATTTTTTGTTTGGTTAAAGCAAATCCATATTGGAATAACTGCTATGTTTACTGAGAGAACTAAAATCTGGATTTTAATGTTAATAGTCCATACACTTATTACTGACCCCTCTAAACCTTTCATGCTTATCTGAAAAGCCGGTCTCACAATATAAAATTTTCCACAGAACTCGAAGACAATAAACCATCTTCCATTCTCTGATGTTCTGGTTCAGAAGGATATGAGTTTAGAAATTCTAATCACTACCGTTCATCAGAAAGATATTTAAACAAGTGTTTAAATTTTCTTACATGTTATACAAGTTTTATCAAACCTGAAATTATTAAAACATTAAAACCTAGAGCTGCTACTATCTGCTTTGCTTTCTTCTTAGATGAAAAAATAAAACACTTGGAGAATATTTTCAAAAGTAAACAAGAAAAAAACGTGTTTTCTCCTTATACACCACTCTTAGGAGAAAATATTAGAAGAAAAATGAATAAATATAACATCACTCCACTCTGCATAAGTCCTCCTTCAACAGTCTTATGAAATCAAAATCACCAATACCCAACCTCTGACAAAGAATATAGTTTATAGCATTAGGTGCGAGTGTAATAGCCATACAAACATGTGAGATTCAAAGAAACCTTAAAAAACAGTACTATATCTGTTCACATTCAGGAAAACTATCACATACTAGATATTAAAAAGAGAAGACCCTTAATAGTCGCAAATTTGAAAATATTTTAGACAGGATTAGATTAAATTCATATATGAGTCTTTCCCCCTTTTCTTATTAGTTATATTTTTATGCGCCAGCAATATTAAGCGTGGGGCGTTCGTATTTCGCTTTTCTTTTTCATCAGGACCTCTACCAGCCTGTTCTCAATTGAAATTCTTCAAAGCAGGACTAGAGTAAATTAACGTATGAAATCTTAGGCATGATCAGAGTATAAATCTAAAGAGTTCAACTTCCTAAGTTCAAAACTGTAATTAAATCTCTAATTGTTCAAGAGATGACGGAGCTATGAGCTGAAAGTTTGTACTTGATAAATAAAAAATTAAAAACTAAAAGCCGTTCTATGATCTGCTGTGCCACGGTTAAAAGAATATACACAGAGAGAAAAACAACAAAGAAATTACTTCCTTATAAACATGAGACGATGGACCATCAGTTGGATATTATCTGATACAATAATTAATCATCTCTGTATAGAAAAGAGAAATTTCGTAGCAAAATGAAAATATAAACTTATATAACACCTATGTCACAAGAGGAAAACAAGAAAAGTACAAATTACAACGTTACAACAAGGTTACATAAAGTACAACGTACGACTGAATGTTGGAAAATTACATTTCAAATTATATGAGTTTAAGTATAATCTATAAGCAAGATTATTAATATGGTTAGCTTGGAATTTGTTTAATAGAATATTGTAATGTTGTTGTGTTGTTCTAGAGGCAATATTAAATTTATATTTTACGTCAATGAAATGTGTTTAACACATGAAACTATAATGAGCAAACTCGCTACCCATGGTTAGTCCATTGATCTTATCATAGTTTGTGTTGTTGAACTGAAATTTGAATGGAATTTTCTGAAAATGAATTTGTACTGTTTCATGTGTACATACAAATGTTAAAGACATATAATTACAAACGTATATGAACATACACGTAAGTTTTCAACTTACACAATCGTCACATACGTGGACATGTTCCGAAAGGCCACCTCAGCTTTACCATAGTACCCTACACAGATTACATTAGTGATCAAGCTGTCGTTTGTTATGGTCAAGTAATGTGCTGCTATTTTTGAGAGGAGAATCTGAATAACGTTTTTACCATCTCTGAAATAAATAATTACTAATCGAATGCCACCGAAATTCTTCACATCTCCAGTGGCTCAGTTGTAAGCTTGAAGAGTTATAAAGTTTTGTACAAATGTTGTATAACTTTATGCTTAACAACAAACACACAAACCGTTTGCAAGAGTAAGTCTATGTATCAACACCTTGTGCTTCAATACAACTTTAGTTAAATAACAGCTGAAAAACAAGATTCAGCTATAAATGCACAATAGCTGTTTGAACGGGCCATCAACTGTGGACCATTATAGCACGGTATTGCCTTACACATATCGGTCTATTTGTGTTAATTGACAGTAAGAACTAGAAAACACATAGTTGGTCCCATACTACACTATGAACTCTTTTTTTCATATACATATTGATTCTTTACTAACAATATAACAGATTTATCCGATCCACAAGTCCAAATGTTCGTAACAAAACTTAACAAACAACATCTGTCTACAGTCCTTGACAAAATATCTGATTTTTTTTTTAACAAATAAGATCATTATTAATATGATGGAATGTAAATATACATAGTGCTGTCACATTGGGAAATACATGTTATTTTAAACATTGAGATGTGTGATGCGTATAGTAAGACAAGTTCTATAAACATCATAAACGATTTATTAGAACAGCAGAAAATTTCATCACATACCTGTAGGAAGATATATAATTCAGCATTTCATCTATCACAACAAATAGCTTCTTTAGCCTCATATCATTTCGTATTAAATATTCAGCACTTGGTTGATCTTCCTTGTACTCTAATGACCTTTGCAAGACGATGTATCATGCTGTCGATGAGATCACTGAACTATCTTCCATGATTTCACCGCAAATTGTCACTAGAAGGTGGTGTAACTCAGCTATAGTAGCTGATTAAGGGTCATAGTTGGCAATTTTAAGGCTAATTTTGCCCAACAGTTCTCAATGGGATTACAAACTAAAAACTTTGCTGACCATGGAATTCTTGTAATATCCTCCTAGTCAAGATAATCCTGCTTAATTCGAGCGCTGTGGGCAGTGACATTGCCATCTTGCCAAACCTTGCCCTAACATGTGGCAAAATACTTTCTTCATCAGATGCCTATGAAAAGTACTATTGATGTTTTTCTAGAAAATATAAATAGCAGTTTACCGCCATGATGGATAACTGCCCAAACATGTATTATACCTTCTCGTGTTTGATTCATGTGGGAAAAATAGTCTTCCCTCATCTGTTTTTTTATCTTTAACATCCAGAAACATTATTTATATGAAAAGTATATGTCGTCAGTGTCATAACTATAAGTTTGTTTTGTTTTGAATTATGTGCAAAGCTACACGAGGGCTATCTGCGCTAGCCTTCTCTAATTTAGCAGTGAAAGACAATACTATTCAGCGCCTACTCTTAGACTACTCTTTTACTAGCGAATAGTGGGATTGAGCATCACATATAACGTCCCTATGACTGAAAGGACGAGCATGTTTGGTTGAACCAGGATTCAAATTCTCGACCCCCAGATTACGAGTCGATTGTTCTTACCATCTGGTCATGTAAGTTAGCATGCTGTCTTTCTCAAGTAAAGTAACGGCAGTAAACATTAGTTAACAAAGTTATTTATTCAATCTCCCGTTCACATTTCTTCTGGGCACCCTGAAATGAATGTGTTTATGTTTTTCCTATCGTATGGTGTTGCAAGAATTCTTTTGACCTTGATGTGTTAATCTAATCAAAACGCGATTATCTTGGGTGATAATATTTTGGCGGGTACCAGTAGTAGGTAATTAACGCGACGAACGGAGACAGTTTTATAACTTCAAAGAATCATCTTCGAAAGTTAGTATTTCTACGAGGATATTACATATCTTCGTCGGTAAAAAATCAGCTAATATACGGCGTGAGGCAAGACAAAAATTAAGAGCAAGCAACCCGTTAAGTGAACTGTACTCATATCAGTTCGAAATTTATAGATGTAAAAATGGCTCGTTTGGGTTGAGAAATTTTTTTATATATTTTTCTTTACAAGTGGGTTTTCTCGACATCACTGAATTCGAAATTTGTTTATCATAAACCGTCGATAAAATATTCATTTCCAAACCAGACAAAAGACACAGTAATGTTCGTAAGTTAGTAAAATTGTTGTATGTATACCAATATTTGTAATAACTGTTAGTATAAATTTTATTGTTGTTTGTATATTAAATATATTTGTGTAAACTGTTTAGTGTCTCTTCAAGTATCCACGCCGTCTTTTCGCTTTGCTCGTAATAAAACTGTATTTCACTTTACACTAGGTGTCAAATACGTTTATTTTCTCGGCTTAAAACTCAGTCATTTAGTTAAACAGAGATATTTTCATTTTTCATGGCAAATATTCCTGTTATAATGCAGGCCTATCTAATACCCACACAGAAATCAGTTTAACCTGAAAATACTTTGACTTACTCTACATTCCTAGTCTTCCTAATTCTCTAAAATCATTGTGGTTCTGTCTATGTGAGACAGAATGTTAATGTAAAAATTACATATGATTATACTTCTAAGAAAAACTATGGAGTATTATATCACGTAAGTTCTAAGACAACCACACACAAGTGATGTCTAAGGAAAACAACCACTACAAATAATTTTCAATAAGTTTATAAATTCACTGTGGTAAAAATCTGGAGATCTCTGCCATGCAGTGGAAAGCTCATTGATATTTCATTGTGTAGGTTTACACAGAGAGAACATTAATAACTACAAAAATAAAAAAGCAAGAAAGTAAAAAAAACAAAACAATAATTACTCTGATTCTGTATCATATTTATCACCCAATGGTATTTCAATTGCTTCAGGATTGATAGGCTTAAGCTGTAATGTTTTGAAACGTAATTCCATAAAACTCATTCTTACGTTCTATATCTGTTGGCTATACATCACTATTTGGTGTGAGATTTATTGCTTAATTCGTTTAGTAATCTAGTATCTGGCGATTATTTGGTTTTAAGATCAGGAATGTTGAGGGTAATTATTTTGTGGGCGATGGTTATGACGAGTTTCGTTGTGTAACTCGGTAGAAGTTGTGCATTGTGTGCATAGTTTAGCAGTTGTAATTTGATGTCACATTACGCGAACCTTATTTTTCTCCTCACCATAAGTAAGTATTGTCTATCATATCATCTCATAGACCTCAGTTGGGCAATCTAGATATATAGATAACCAAATGAGCGAAAGTTAAAATGTATCATAGGACGGCTGGTATAAGTATTAACACTTTTACTAAAACAAAGCAGAGAACAACATATATATCTGTATATATACACACTGATAACAATTTATTAAATACAATACATTGTCAAAGAGTTATACGATTTCAAAAATTATGATAATGTATAACACAATGAATATAATTAACCTTATGATACTAAAATTACACAGCACTTGAAAGTGCTTAAACACAAATTTTATCTTCCTGGCTTAACACAACCAATTATTACATTACAGATGTTCTTTGAAAGCTTAGATAGGTTTCAATGGAATAACAGAAATTTTCTTACTATGTTTTTCAGACAGTTGAAATGTATGACAAGTGCTACAAAACTGAGAAACATTTTGTCTAATATTTGGCCACAAAATGCATAATAATTTTATCACTGAGAAACATTTTGTCTAATATTTGGCCACAAAATGCATAATAATTTTATCACATATCTTGTTGACACCTAGGTGACCTTCCATGGGTAACTTTCAATATTTCAGAAGGATATGCTTTTAAAAAAACAATTTGATAAACTACAGCCAAAGTCTCTGAAGCTGGCATATCTGGTGGTCTCCAATTTCTCATGAACACACCATTTTCGAAATAGTAACAACATCAACCTCAGATAAAACAGAGATCGGCTCGCTAACTATCTTTGGTTCAGCAACAACTTTTCTAACAGCCAAATCGTTTCCCAACAATAATGATACATTCTTATTTCGAAGAGTAGGTTTTACTCCATCTACAAGTAGTCCCAAAACTAGATTTGGTGTTAAATAAATGTTATGAAGAGAAACATTAACAAAATCACTCTCAATACCCTGAGGGAGAACAAACTTACCAGTGACAGAACTCTAATCTAAAGACAATACACCTTCTAATAACAATGACTGAGTCACCCTAGTGTCACGTGAAATATGTATGGGTATAGAAATAGCAGTGCTATTTTTCAAAGATACAAAATCAGCAGATACAAAATGTCTAAATTCCTTCCTAATTACATCAGCCTTTTTATTTGTGCCAAATCACCAATATCTGGTGAATTTGTGAAACTATGTCCGTATATGGACACAAACGCACTTGGTATTGTTTCCTTTTCTCTTAAAAATTCCAACAATGAAATATAACATGACAAAGTTTTTTTTACAGAAATGACAGATAGGCCTTTGCAGCTTTTATGATGTTTTATCCTGACTGTCTGAAGATTTCGAAGTATAGAAGTTGGATTTTTAGAAGAATCCTTAACTTTTGTGGATTGGACAGACACTGGTTTTTGTTGGGATGGCAAGAATTTCTTTTTATAAAGAGTGTTTTTATGTATTAACGTGTAATAAATAGAAAGATAATCTGCTTTCTGTAGAGTTTTAATTTTCTTTTCATCCAAGTAAGGTTTTAGGTCGTCACTTGTACAACATTTATATTCCTCAATTAGATATAATTATCTTAATTTGTCGAAACTGTTATCAATAAGTAAAGAGTTACACCATCAATCAAACATCTGGATGTTTTGTGGGCGAATTCCAAATAAGTCTGACTTGTGAAACCCTCGAAACTTTTGACGACAAGTCTACGGTACTAGCTCGTATGCTTTAGGGATAGTTGCTTTAACGTTATCATAATCTATACAATCTTTTAGAGAGAGCACAGCATAAGCTTCTTGTGCTTTACCAGTTAAAACACTCTGTAATAATAGTGAGCATTTTTGATGGACATTACAAGGTTTGGGAAACTGGCTCTAAATGTCAGAAGTATTTATCAACTTAATTTTCATTAAACTGTGATACTTTAACATATCAATTGAGTTTAAAGCTGGCATTTTGCCTTGGTCGATCGGAGTTGAGTCTAATTTCCATTTCCTTCAGCCTTATTTTGTTTTCGGCTTTAATAGGGGTTTGTTTACTCTCTATTTTGTTTTGATACTGGCTTGTTCTTTTTCTGCTTCAATACAGCCTTGTTTGGCCTCGAAACGTTTATTTTCTTTTTGAACCTTGATATGGGCTTACTCTTTCTTGGCTTCTGTACGGGCTTGGTCAAGTTCCATTAGTTTCAGTTTTACCTGGATTTCTAATTTATCTTCATAACTCAATTCTGGTTGGCTACTGGCGACACACAACAAATCACCATGGACAAATATTTCAACAATACAATTTTTATTTCATTTCTTGTCATTGATTTTTAACTTCTAATTCTAAGACTTTTGGCAATTTCAAACAATTCACTTTTGTTATACTTTTCTAGTTGTTCGAGGGAGGGCGTTTCAAAAAAACTGATAATCATATATGATCAAATCTCAATTTGAATTTAGAAGTTAATTAAACGTCGATATGTATTAAATTTATAATACTTGCTAACAAGATTGATACACATAGTTTTCTTTCTTAACACAAATATATCTCAACATACAAACAAAAATAAAATGTATAATAACGGTTATTACAAATATTGGTTTATATACAAGAGTTTTACAAATTTACAAACTGTACTGAGCCTTCTATTTGGTCTAGAACAAAATATTTCATTTATGATCCAGGTCCACGACGAGCTAATTTATTCTGAATTGATATTGTCACACCTTGCCTAAACTGACGCTTCTATTCTTAGCTATTCTCATACCGATTACAAACTGACTTTTTTCGACGAAGATATTTAGTGTCCTTATAAAATTCATAACAATAGATAAATACACGAATTGACTGAGACACAACCCCTATAAGCGCGTATAAAATTGTACCAAGTAAAAATCAGTCTCTTCAAAGAAAAATGTAAATCTAAAACATCGTTTTAAATACACCTCCTTGTCTTTTAAGGTAATTATTCTAAGAATGTCTAAAATAAAATTGGATATTATGTGTATTGATTTTTTTTTATTATTACTTCACCTCATACATGATATAGGGGTTGGCTTCTTAAACATGCCGACTGTATATTGTACAAAGCATCGAATATCTACATTTTATAGTCATCTAATATTAATCTATTATTGGCTGGTAATTTTTGTTTCACTCTGCACATAAGATTTTGAAAAAAAAACACCAGATGTTTTGTAAAAAAACTAATTTGAAAGGGTATTGATAATATTGTTTATATTTGAATTAGCTTAGGCAAAATATAAAAGAAACGAATAGACTTTTTAGTACCCCTACACCCTTTGTAGTAACTTATTTAGTAATCTACAAGAAGTTTGGGCGCAATATACTAAGCAATTTTTGTCGTGGAGCTAGCAAGAGAAACTTACTGCAATGGAGTTTGCGATGTATACATTCAAAACACGGATCTCGGAAACTCCCGCAATGATTATCACCAATCATAACTGCGTAATATTTTTATAGCTAGGCGGTATTTTAGCCGGACAATAAATAAAACAATTAAAATTTCCACAAAAATGATATATTTAAGATATAACCAATAAATATTCCAAAAAAAGAGTAAGTTTAGAATACAAAACAAATTTTAAAAATAGTTGTTTTTCTTTAGTGTAAATAACCTGAGTGTTGCAACAAAGGATCAAGGTACGTTTATTTATAACTGCGTCTACAATATATAATGGATTTACCAATGTATATTTATTTTAATATTGATGTTTGTGTCAGTTAAATATATATTTCGAAATCTATATAACTTATATTTTTAAATGTGTATTGCGCAAGTCCCTCCTGTTCTCTAAATTTGTAAATCTTCGAGTATAAGAATCAAAATGCATATATGTACGTAAATGTCAGTATTATTGCCAGCTGAATTTTCGAGAATCTCATCTAATGAGTATAAAATGTAGCCATCGCAAAATGCGGGGAGAGAGCATAATATTGTTGGGTCGCTATAGTCAGTGTACTATAAATCTTGAAAGCTATGATTGTGATAAACGTTTATTAATCGTAAAACTACAGATATTTGGCCAGGTAGATTTCAAACATTACGAACCGTTCAATTTTAGAGAATTAATGTTAGTATTTCCACGAATACACTGCATAACTTCAATTGTGAGAATCTTACGCGAGAGTAGACAAGTACGTACAGATCTAGCGAGCATTCATGCCAAGTGAAATTTAACTGTATATCAACCTTGATTACTTCGCTCTCTGTGAACCATCGATAAAAGATTCAGTTCCAGACTAGATATAAGACTCCGTATTGTTTGTAAGTTTGCAAAAACTGTTGTACTTGTTGTTTGCAATTAAGCACAAAGCTACACAATGGGCTATCTGTGCACTCCTCACCACGGGTATCGAAACCCGGATTTTAGTGTTTAAGTCCGCAGACGTACCGCTGTGCCATTGGGGGCAAAACTATTGTACATAAATCATTATTTGCGACAACTATTTGTAATAACAGTTATTATAAATTGTTGTTTGTATATTATATTTGTGCTAAGAAAGAAAGCGGTGTGTATCAATCTTGTTAGAAAATATAAATTTGATATATATCGACATTCAGTTAACTTCTAAATAAAAATTATAATTTCCCGCTATTTGAAATTCTAACATCACAAATCAGAGACTCGTCCATTATTAAGTATAATACGTAACAAAAGAACTACCTCCACATAATCTACTCTGTAACATAATGTTGTGATGATAGCTCATTTTTAAATTAAAACTTCAATAAAAATTTTTTTCTCATGGATGTTGAACATTATTAAAGGCCTAGTCGTTTTTTGTTCCGCCTGTAATTCCAATAATTGAGATTCTGTTAAAGCCAAATTACAGCCAGTTTTTAAGTGAGATATGGAAAATTACTGTAAGTAATTTCAAAACGATTCTATTTACATTTTATGCTGCAGGTCTGAGTAAAAGTTATGTTTTAAAATTCGCCGTTTCTTTTGCTGTAACAGCTAAATATTGTGTTGAATTTGCGCAAAATTTAGTACAGAGGTAGAGTAAATGGTATGTTAAAATGTGTAGGAAATTTCA